>NW_021835916.1:17500-39516 GCF_006345805.1 Octopus sinensis | reverse complement strand
AGGAATATCGTAAATAAAATTGTCATACAGATGACCTATCAATTGGAAATGAGGAATGTAACTTGTTCTCATTCATTCTGACAAATAAAATAGATCAGGTGAAAGTAAAATATATAGAAATCAAATATACTCACCTATTTGCCACCAATCACGTCCTAACCTCTTAGCCACTCTCAGAAGATCTTTCTCCTTCAGAACTGGACTCTCTGAAATAAATATTTCCAGCTTTTATAATTTATTGTAAAACTTATTTATCTCTATAAATATTCTGTAGTTTATTGTTGTGGGACATTGTTATCATCAGTGGTTGGCTGGTAACCACTAGGGTTTTGCTCAGTATTTTTATACTTTCCATTGTGGGACCAGGTAATAGCTCAATATTTAGGCCCGCAACAAAATAGACTAACTTTCCGAAACCTTGTTTCTCTTTAACAGAGACATCCTACATAATCTAACAATGTTGCAATTATTTCATTCAATTATCATTTCATAGTTCTCTCTCTCCTTTCATATATCTGTACCAAATCTATGACATGTGACTGTCCTCTGAACTCTACACTTCACTAACCACCATTCTCCTCATCTTCTGCTAAAGTCCAATATCATCCAATGTGGTCTCCAAAGATCTCGTCAGAATTGCATGACACACCACTTCAAGTAAAATAAACGTAATACCTGTTCTCTTTGCTGTTGGAAATCTTGAATTTTATCATCCCACATGCCAGTTCACCTGGTCATTATCTGGTGCAGGGAATATTTTAAGACTCCTTAATACAGGTGAGCAATGATCAGTTCTCCACAGATGAAACAAAAAGTGATATCAGGTGTCCTAAAACACTGCACACTTGTACAAAACCCCATTCACTACATACAACTGGACATCTACACATTATTGCAGTGAAGACATCTGAAATGGTACAAAAGGACTGATACTCAAAAATATATAAGAAAGACGGGAATACAAAGTGCGAGCTCCAAATCTTTTATTTTCCAGAATGTTTGGCATATTTGTTTCTTTTAACCATCTTCGTTCTGTGACTTGATCTCAATGCCTTTACTCTTATTGCAAAATTAGGTAGTTTACCATCGTCGTAATAGTTTTTCAAGTTTCCCTTTAAACTTCATCAGGGTTTCTCCTGCTATTTTGACCTTCACTTGTTTCTGCTGACCTTTCACAAATGACGGGCTGCATTACCCATTTGCATTGAACCACATTCTTCACCAAGTTCCTCAGTCTACTCAGTTAATCCAGAACTATTTGCATATCCTTTTATTTGTTGTTACTATTGTCATGTAATCCATTAATGTCTTCTCCAGTGTTTTCCTTTGAGCCATTTCTTATCAATCTGCTGATTTAAGTAACATCTCCATAAAAATCACAAACCAAATGACTGATTTTGTAGAAACTACAGCAATTCCCGCTTCAAAATGATACCAGTCTACCGAGAAAGTTTTCCTCAAGAACTGCATATTGAAATTGTTATAGCAGCTCCTCATCAGATCCTTAATCTTTTCTCATATATAAAACAGGTCCACTGCTTCCATCAACAATTTGTTTGCTAGAGAACCATAAACCAGATCAAATCACACAACATTCAATCCCTTTTATTCTTCTTTCCGTCTTGTATCACATCCTAGATTTAAGACACATGTTCCACACAGCCTGGAATGCCAGAGGATTCCAGTCTTCAAGATACTTTTAGTCCCATATTCATTATTCTGTAGATTTACAGTTGATCTCTTTGTGAATACAACCTTATAAATCTTGCCATCAATATTCAAGGTTGAAATTAGTCTGAACTAATCAATCGGTATTTGATTGCTGGTTTCAATGGACATTTCAAACTGTCTATGAATGGGAATCATTGCTTTTGCTTTGGATCTCCTGCATATATCCATCCAGTTCATCTTTATTGTATTTTAGCTTTCTGTTCTCAGTATCTGCAAACAGAATTTCCTTGTAGAAGTTAAAGAGGAGCGTTTAATTTTGTTGACGACATGATCATTTTTCTAGGGCTTTTGGAGCAAAATTGTGCCCAAGGCCCTTTTTAAAGTGGTTGATGTTAGGAAAGGCACATCACCATAGAAAAGCCGGAATGTGTTCCTCATCCAATCAAGGCGGACAGTATTTGTTAATAAGAACTGACATGGATAGGAATCATCCATCCAATCGATAGGAGCATAGACATCAGATGATAAATGATGAGGGTCATCAGTGTCTATCTTGGAGAGAGAGGAGAGAGAGAACAGTTGTCTCAACATCAAACCTAATGCTTTTACATGGATAAAGACAATGTTAGGGGATGTAATGATAAATTTATTATCAGTGAGAACAAAAGGCAGGGTGTTCACATACGGAACACATTTCATTGTAAATCTGTCATATTATGAGAGACATTTGCCTAAATAGCAACAACAGCAATAACCTATCAGTAAACTTAGTAACTACATATTTTAGTCCTCCGTTTCAAAATACAGTATTAATTCTATTGTCTTCTAAATTATCCATTTTCCGAACCATGCCAACCCCGTTGGATATTTTGTGAAATTCCATTGATATCAAAATGTCTAATAGAATTATTATACAGCTAAAATTTCAGATGTAAATTAGGAATGGATCTTGTCCTCAGTCATTCTGATAAACTACAAATGCTCAGGTGAAGGTTAAAAATATAGAAATCCATGAGGTACTGTTATTTGCTTCTCACAAACTGGCTGTGATGTTGTCAAGGCATCCTTCACAGACGTTGGAGTGTTTGAAATGAATATTTTCAAGTTTTACGTTTTATAGTATAATTTCATTATAGTTATTGATAATCAACACTTTATTATTGTGGGAAGGGCATACATCTGTAAAAACTAGTTCGTAGGGATGTGGTTGTGTACCCATATAAAAGTTATGTTAACTTTGAGGGTAACAAGGTGTAAAATATCAGATGAGGGTACAAGATAATGCTATGAAACTTCCAGACAGACAAGTTTAAGAGAGTTAATGAATGATAGCTGATTAATTATCATGTTAATGCGGCGTTTAAACACTAACTATCAATATAGATTGTATAAAATCTGTGTGAAGAACATGTGACATTTGTTACAATGAATATGGTTGTGTCTCAGCACAGTTGATATGATGGCAGTTCCATGAGAAACCATAGAAAAATGTAACCATTTCCAGTACCGAATACTAATGATGAATTCTTTTCTTGGTCAAATAACAATGACCAGGTTCCATGATCTAATTTCAACATAACAATCAAGTCGGAAGTAAAACCAAAATGTGAAAGACTGAAAACAGTGACTCTCTTACAATTGAAACCATCTCAAAGCCAACAATTGTCAGTATAACGATGTCTATATGGACAGTAAACGTTATTGAAACATCGTAACAAGCGATAATTATATATATATAGTTAGAAAAGAGTTGTGAGTTCAAGTCACACAGGAATCTCTTACGTTCATTCCTTTCCATGTATTGCATATGTTAGCATCAATGTTTTGTTCAAATGTGAACATATGTTCTCTGTTCAATATGAATGTTATCAAAATCACTGAATCGGTTTCCACAATCGATATTATTATACTGAGCTAATATGTTATACCAGACAGGAAACTACTGTAACAATCTAAGACAAAGAATTATGATGAGTTACTGGAAGACATCATCATCATCATCAACATTCAAAGTTTGTTTTCCATGCTGGAATGGGTTGGAAATCTTGACAGGATCTGACAAGCCAGACAACTGCACCAGGCCCCAGATGGTTTCTTTGGCATGGTTTTCTACGGTAGGATGTTCTTATTGATGCCAACCACCTCACAGAGTGTACGTGGCCCCTTTGTGTAACGCACAAGTACTGGAATATTTAGCCAAAAGACATGTAAGACAAAGACCCCACAGCCGGGAGAGGGGGTATTGCAAATTTCTCTCCCCGCATCCTGATTCTTTTGTCATCACATTCCCTTCTCACCTCCTGAAAATGTCATCAGCTTCAGTGAAACAAAACATCATAGAGTAGTGAGGACCGTCTAATTATATAGAATGTAGCACAACTTGATTACTACTTGTGCTATAATTAAATGCTCCCAGAACACACTAGGAAGTGGTTGGTGGAAACTAGGAAAGATGACACCACAAGTTTGAAAGGAACGTTTGATATTGTTGGGAAATTGATGATCATTTCTAATGCTTGTGCGACAATAAAATATACCCAGGACCTTTTATAAAGTGGTTGGGGTTAGAAAGGGTCTACCACCTTAGAAAAGCTGCAATGTTTAAGTGAGATGTTTTCCTCAACAAATGACGGTTGGCAGTAATTTCAGATACAACTGACTTGGACAGTGATGACCCACCTAGTGTATGGGAGCATGGAGAGCAGATGAGAAAGGATGAGGATGATATCATTTATTGTATTGAAACTTTTAACCAGCATCTTTCTTGAAAAGACGGAGAGAAAGAGCATGAGTGAGAGAGAGAGAATGAATGAGTACAATGAGATGACAAACAGGGCGAATATTCTCCTTAACGGGAGAGAACCGTTTCAGGGTTTATATTTAATTTTTGTATCTTTCTTTCTGCGAGTGAATGAGTAACTGATGTTTGCATAAAGTACATTTATTGGATATTTGTGTTGTTGTAGAAGAACAGAATTTCTTTATAGCTAAGCATTCAAATGAAATCTAGCATTGGAACCTGTTCTCGGTCATTATTAGATATCAATATAGATTGTATATAATCTGAGTAAAGAACATATAACCTTCATTACAATGAATATGATTGTGTCTCAGCACAGCTAATATTATGGTAGTTCCATGAGCAAACGAAGAAAGATATAACCAAGTCCACTGCCAAATACTAATGACTAATTCATTTCCCGGTCAAATAACAATGACTATATTCTATTAAATAATTTGAACGCAACGATGTCAGTGTGTACACAAGGCAGAGTGAAGAGGCCTGAGAGAAGTGTTAGACATAAGAAGCATCAGATGTGGTGTACAAGAGAGACAACTGCACTGGTATGGTTATGGGTATGGATGAGGAGAATTGTGGGAAGAAGTGTTACACCCTCACAGTGGAAAGAACCCGTGCAAAGGGGTGACCCAGGAAGACAGGGGATGACGTGGTGAAACGACCTTCGAACGTTGGGCCTCACAGAGGTAATGGCAAGAGACAGAGACCACTGTAAATATGATGTGATTAAGAGGACTCGGCAAGTGAAGTGAGATCACAGCTGTAGCCTATACCAGTGGCGCATAACCAGCCCCTTTTAAAAGTACCCTTGAATCACAGAGTGATAAGTTGCGCTTGAGAAGAATTTCCGAGTCAAGTAAAACCAAAAACCAGAAATCACAAATCAAAATCAAATCAAGATCGAAATCAAAATGCAAATTGTAATTATGGCCAATGCCAGTGCCGCCTGGCTGGCACATAATAAGTACCATTCAAACATTGTTTGTTGCCAGTGCCGCCTGACTGGTTCCCTGTGCCGTTGGCACATAAAAAGTACCTTCCGAACGTGGACAATGCCAGCCCCAACTTCAACTGGCTCCTGTGTCGGTGGCACGTAAAAGGCACCCACCACACTCTCGAAGTGGTTGTCGTTAGGAATAGCATACATATGTGGAAACCTTGCCAGATCACATTGCAGCCTGACGCAGCCTACTGCCTTGCCAGTGAAATCGTCCGACCCATGCCACCATAAGAAACGGATGTTAAATGATGATGATGATGATGATGATGATGAGTTCTGTGACCAAATGACAAAATTAACTCTATTGTGTCTTCTAATTTGAACATTATTACCAACAGCATTAACCTCAATGGGTATTTCATAAACTCACAGTAAATCGATATCTTTAATACAATTATTATAGAGATAATCGTTCAATTGGAAAATAGGAATGGAAGCTGTTTTCAGTTATTCTTTCGAGCACAATATACTCGGGGGAAGTAACCTTACAGAAATCAATTGGGAACTATTATTTTATACTCACCAATTGCCTGAGATGTAGCCCCTAATTCCTGACATGTAGCCTCTGTTTGTACACACCTGTCCTCACAATTTGGAGCCCCTGAAATAAATATTTCCAAGTTTTACATTTAAAAATAAACTTTCTTCATCTTTATTTATATTAAACTCTATCTTGTTATTGTGAGACATTCAATTTCTGTTGTTAATGGTCAAATGTTGACCATTATGGTTTTGGTCAATATTTCTGTACTTTCTACAGTGGTCCCATGTAATAGCCCAATATGAAACAATAAAACAGACTAACATTTCTATATCCACCCTCTCCCTCTCTCTCTCTCTCTCTCTCTCTCTCTCTCTAAAAACATTAAATATTCTAACAATGTTGCAATTATCTCATTTAATTAACACTTGATAACAGTTTTCTCTTAGCATTGTCTTTCTTTTCTTATAACTGCGCCAAATCTATGGCATGGCACAGTCCTCTCATCTCTAGAATTCACTAATCAACATTCCTCTCTAATTAAGTAAAACTGAGCCCATAAAGACATGTCCTTTACGTGCATACCCCCCACCCCGCACACAATCTGTCCCCTAAAAATCATCTCCACAAGCCAAATTCCATACACCCTTCCCCAACATGATCCCTAACAAGGTGTAAAATGTTAGGTGAGGGTACACGAGGTCCCTATGACAAAATCAGTTTACATTTCAGACATACAAATGTAAGAGAGTTAATGAATTATAGCTTATTAATTATCATGATAATTGGGTATATATGTGATACAATGGCACAGTGCTTGACGGTGCAATACTAGATATCAATATAGATTGTATATAATCTGAGTAAAGAACATATAGCCTTCATTACTATGAATATGATTGTGTCTCAGCACAGCTAATATTATGGTAGTTCCATGAGCAAACGAAGAAAGATATAACCAAGTCCACTGCCAAATACTAATGACTAATTCATTTCCCGGTCAAATAACAATGACTAACTTCCATTAAATAATTTGAATGCAACGATGTCAGTGTGCACACAAGGCAGAGTGAAGAGGCCTGAGAGAAGTGTTAGACATAAGAAGCATCAGATGTGGTGTACAAGAGAGACAATTGCACTGGTATGGTCATGTGTATGGATGAGGAGTGCTGTGGGAAGAAGCGTTACACCCTAACAGTGGAAGGAACCCGTGGAAAGGGGTGACCCAGGAAGACAGGCATGACGTGGTGAAACGACCTTCGAACGTTGGCCCTCACAGAGGTAATGGCAAGAGACAGAGACCTCTGGAAATATGACGTGATTAAGAGGACTCGGCAAGTGAAGTGAGATCATGGCTGTAGCATATACCAGTGGCGCATAACCAGCCCTTTTTAAAAGTACCCTTGAATCACAGAGTGATAAGTTGCGCTTGAGAAGAATTTCCGAGTCAAGTAAAACCAAAAACCAGAAATCACAAATCAAAATCAAATTAAGATCGAAATCAAAATGGAAATTGTAGTTGTAACCGATGCCAGTGCCGCCTGGCTGGCACCTGTTCCTGTGTCACGTTATAAGTACCATAGAAGCATAGGTCCTTGTCACTGCCGCCTGACTAGTTCCCTGTGCCGTTGGCACATAAGAAACACCATCCGAACGTGGTTGATGCCAGCACCCACCCCGACTGGCTCCTGTGTCGGTGGCACGTAAAAAGCACCCACCACACTCTCGGAGTGGTTGGCGTTAGGAATGGCATACATATGTGGAAACCTTGCCAGATCACATTGGAGCCTGGCGCAGCCTACTGCCTTGCCAGTGAAATCATCCAATCCATGCCACCATAAAAAACGGACGTTAAACGATGGTGATGTTGATGATGATGATGATGAGTTCTGTGACCAAATGACAAAATTAACTCTTTTGTGTCTTAAAATTTGAACATTATTACCAACAGCATTAACCTCAATGGGTATTTCATAAACTCACAGTAAATCGATATCTTTAATTCAATTATTATACAGATAATCGTTCAATTGGAAAATAGGAATGGAATCTGTTTTCAGTTATTCTTTCGAGCACAATATACTCGGGGGAAGAAAACCTTACAGAAATCAATTGGGAACTATTATTTTATACTCACCAATTGCCTGAGATGTAGCCCCTAATTCCTGACATGTAGCCTCTGTTTGTACACACCTGTCTTCAAACTTTGGAGCCTCTGAAATAAATATTTCCAAGTTTTACATTTAAAAATAAACTTTCTTCATCTTTATTTTTATTAAACTCTATCTTGTTATTGTGAGACATTCAATTTCTGTTGTTAATGGTCAAATGTTGACCATTATGGTTTTGGTCAATATTTCTGTACTTTCTACAGTGGTCCCATGTAATAGCCCAATATGTCCACAATAAAACAGACTAACATTCTTATATCCACCCTCTCCCTCTCTCTCTCTCTCTCTCTCTCTCTCTAAAAACACATTAAATATTCTAACAATGTTGCAATTATCTCATTTAATTAACACTTGATGACAGTTTTCTCTTAGCTTTGTCTTTCTTTTCTTATAACTGTGCCAAATCTATGGCATGGCACAGTCCTCTCATCTCTAGAATTCACTAATCAACATTCCTCTCTAATTAAGTAAAACTGAGCCCATAAAGACATGTCCTTTATGTGCATACCCCCCACCCCGCACACAATCTGTCCCCTAAAAATCATCTCCACAAACCAAATTCCATACACCCTTCCCCAACATGATCCCTAACAAGGTGTAAAATGTTAGGTGAGGGTACACGAGGTCCCTATGACAAAATCAGTTTACATTTCAGACATACAAATGTAAGAGAGTTAATGAATTATAGCTTATTAATTATCATGATAATTGGGTATATATGTGATACAATGGCACAGTGCTTGACGGTGCAATACTAGATATCAATATAGATTGTATATAATCTGAGTAAAGAACATATAGCCTTCATTACTATGAATATGATTGTGTCTCAGCACAGCTAATATTATGGTAGTTCCATGAGCAAACGAAGAAAGATATAACCAAGTCCACTGCCAAATACTAATGACTAATTCATTTCCCGGTCAAATAACAATGACTAACTTCCATTAAATAATTTGAATGCAACGATGTCAGTGTGCACACAAGGCAGAGTGAAGAGGCCTGAGAGAAGTGTTAGACATAAGAAGCATCAGATGTGGTGTACAAGAGAGACAATTGCACTGGTATGGTCATGTGTATGGATGAGGAGTGCTGTGGGAAGAAGCGTTACACCCTAACAGTGGAAGGAACCCGTGGAAAGGGGTGACCCAGGAAGACAGGCATGACGTGGTGAAACGACCTTCGAACGTTGGCCCTCACAGAGGTAATGGCAAGAGACAGAGACCTCTGGAAATATGACGTGATTAAGAGGACTCGGCAAGTGAAGTGAGATCATGGCTGTAGCATATACCAGTGGCGCATAACCAGCCCTTTTTAAAAGTACCCTTGAATCACAGAGTGATAAGTTGCGCTTGAGAAGAATTTCCGAGTCAAGTAAAACCAAAAACCAGAAATCACAAATCAAAATCAAATTAAGATCGAAATCAAAATGGAAATTGTAGTTGTAACCGATGCCAGTGCCGCCTGGCTGGCACCTGTTCCTGTGTCACGTTATAAGTACCATAGAAGCATAGGTCCTTGTCACTGCCGCCTGACTAGTTCCCTGTGCCGTTGGCACATAAGAACACCATCCGAACGTGGTTGATGCCAGCACCCACCCCGACTGGCTCCTGTGTCGGTGGCACGTAAAAAGCACCCACCACACTCTCGGAGTGGTTGGCGTTAGGAATGGCATACATATGTGGAAACCTTGCCAGATCACATTGGAGCCTGGCGCAGCCTACTGCCTTGCCAGTGAAATCATCCAATCCATGCCACCATAAAAAACGGACGTTAAACGATGGTGATGTTGATGATGATGATGATGAGTTCTGTGACCAAATGACAAAATTAACTCTTTTGTGTCTAAAATTTGAACATTATTACCAACAGCATTAACCTCAATGGGTATTTCATAAACTCACAGTAAATCGATATCTTTAATTCAATTATTATACAGATAATCGTTCAATTGGAAAATAGGAATGGAATCTGTTTTCAGTTATTCTTTCGAGCACAATATACTCGGGGGAAGAAAACCTTACAGAAATCAATTGGGAACTATTATTTTATACTCACCAATTGCCTGAGATGTAGCCCCTAATTCCTGACATGTAGCCTCTGTTTGTACACACCTGTCTTCAAACTTTGGAGCCTCTGAAATAAATATTTCCAAGTTTTACATTTAAAAATAAACTTTCTTCATCTTTATTTATATTAAACTCTATCTTGTTATTGTGAGACATTCAATTTCTGTTGTTAATGGTCAAATGTTGACCATTATGGTTTTGGTCAATATTTCTGTACTTTCTACAGTGGTCCCATGTAATAGCCCAATATGAAACAATAAAACAGACTAACATTTCTATATCCACCCTCTCCCTCTCTCTCTCTCTCTCTCTCTCTCTCTAAAAACACATTAAATATTCTAACAATGTACCAATTATCTCATTTAATTAACACTTGATAAGAGTTTTCTCTTAGCATTGTCTTTCTTTTCTTATAACTGCGCCAAATCTATGGCATGGCACAGTCCTCTCATCTCTAGAATTCACTAATCAACATTCCTCTCTAATTAAGTAAAACTGCGCCCATAAAGACATGTCCTTTATGTGCATACCCCCCACCCCGCACACAATCTGTCCCCTAAAAATCATCTCCACAAGCCAAATTCCATACACCCTTCCCCAACATGATCCCTAAATCCCTAACAAGGTGTAAAATGTTAAGTGAAGGTACACAAGGTCCCTATGACAAAATATGTTTACATTTCATACATACAAATGTAAGAGAGTTAATGAATTATAGCTTATTAATTATCATGATAATTGGGTATATATGTGATACAATGGCACAGTGCTTGACGGTGCAATACTAGATATCAATATAGATTGTATATAATCTGAGTAAAGAACATATAACCTTCATTACAATGAATATGATTGTGTCTCAGCACAGCTAATATTATGGTAGTTCCATGAGCAAACGAAGAAAGATATAACCAAGTCCACTGTCAAATACTAATGCTTAATTCATTTCCTGGTCAAATAACAATGACTAACTTCCATTAAATAATTTGAACGCAACGATGTCAGTGTGCACACAAGGCAGAGTGAAGAGGCCTGAGAGAAGTGTTAGACATAAGAAGCATCAGATGTGGTGTACAAGAGAGACAATTGCACTGGTATGGTCATGTGTATGGATGAGGAGTGCTGTGGGAAGAAGCGTTACACCCTAACAGTGGAAGGAACCCGTGGAAAGGGGTGACCCAGGAAGACAGGCATGACGTGGTGAAACGACCTTCGAACGTTGGCCCTCACAGAGGTAATGGCAAGAGACAGAGACCTCTGGAAATATGACGTGATTAAGAGGACTCGGCAAGTGAAGTGAGATCACAGCTGTAGCCTATACCAGTGGCGCATAACCAGCCCCTTTTAAAAGTACCCTTGAATCACAGAGTGATAAGTTGCGCTTGAGAAGAATTTCCGAGTCAAGTAAAACCAAAAACCAGAAATCACAAATCAAAATCAAATTAAAATCGAAATCAAAATGGAAATTGTAGTTGTGACCGATGCCAGTGCCGCCTGGCTGGCACCTGTTCCTGTGTCACGTTATAAGTACCATAGAAGCATAGGTCCTTGTCACTGACGCCTGACTAGTTCCCTGTGCCGTTGGCACATAAGAAACACCATCCGAACGTGGTTGATGCCAGCACCCACCCCGACTGGCTCCTGTGTCGGTGGCACGTTAAAAGCACCCACCACACTCTCGGAGTGGTTGGCGTTAGGAATGGCATACATATGTGGAAACCTTGCCAGATCACATTGCAGCCTGACGCAGCCTACTGCCTTGCCAGTGAAATCGTCCGACCCATGCTACTATAAAAACGGACGTTAAACGATGATGATGATGATGAGTTCTTGACCAAATGACAAAATTAACTCTATTGTGTCTTCTAATTTGAACATTATTACCAACAGCATTAACCTCAATGGGTATTTCATAAACTCTCAGTAAATCGATATCTTTAATTCAATTATTATACAGATAATCGTTCAATTGGAAAATAGGAATGGAATCTGTTTTCAGTTATTCTTTCAAGCACAATATACTCGGGGGAAGAAAACCTTACAGAAATCAATTGGGAACTATTATTTTATACTCACCAATTGCCTGAGATGCAGCCCCTAATTCCTGACATATAGCCTCTATTTGTACACACCTGTCTTCAAACTTTGGAGCCTCTGAAATAAATATTTCCAAGTTTTACATTTAAAAATAAACTTTCTTCATCTTTATTTATATTAAACTCTATCTTGTTATTGTGAGACATTCAATTTCTGTCGTTAATGGTCAAATGTTGACCATTATGGTTTTGGTCAATATTTCTGTACTTTCTACAGTGGTCCCATGTAATAACTCAATATGACCACAATAAAACAGACTAACATTTCTAAATCCACCCTCTCCCTCTCTCTCTCTCTCTCTAAAAACACATTAAATATTCTAACAATGTTGCAATTATCTCATTTAATTAACACTTGATGACAGTTTTCTCTTAGCATTGTCTTTCTTTTCTTATAACTGTGCCAAACCTATGGCATGGCACAGTCCTCTCATCTCTAGAATTCACTAATCAACATTCCTCTCTAATTAAGTAAAACTGCGCCATAAAGACATGTCCTTTATGTGCATACCCCCCACCCCGCACACAATCTGTCCCCTAAAAAACATCTCCACAAGCCAAATTCCATACACCCTTCCCCAACATGATCCCTAACAAGATATAACATGTAAGGTGAGGGTACAGGATTCCTATGACAAAATCAGTTTACATTTCAGACATACAAATGTAAGAGAGTTAATGAATTATAGCTTATTAATTATCATGATAATTGGGTATATATGTGATACAATGGCACTGTGCTTGACGGTGCAATACTAGATATCAATATAGATTGTATATAATCTGAGTAAAGAACATATAGCCTTCATTACAATGAATATGATTGTGTCTCAGCACAGCTAATATTATGGTAGTTCCATGAGCAAACGAAGAAAGATATAACCAAGTCCACTGCCAAATACTAATGATTAATTCATTTCCTGGTCAAATAACAATGATATCTTTCATTAAATAATTTGAACGCAACAATCAAGACCAAAGGGTGAAACACTCAGAAAACTGTGCCTCTTTTAGCATTAATATCATCTAAAATCTAACAAGAGTGAGAAAAAGAATGACTATATGGATGGTAAATGTTGTTCAAACAATGTAATAAGTGTATATTATATATAGCTACAAAGAAGGATTTGTGTATTCAAGTCATATTCAATTTCTGATCGTATATTTTGTATAAACACCAATAATTTGTTTAAATATAAACAGATATTCACGGTTCAATACTAAATTTAACATTTAATAAAATTAAGTTCATGATGAATATTCTTATACAGAGTTAATATTTAATTAGAATTTTCTAATTTGCAACAACAAAATGTATTCTAACCAGAGACATTCAGGGTACACAACCCCAGAAAATACAAAATATTACGACAGACATCTGGCTACATAACAACATCAAGAATAACCTATCAGAAAACTTACGAAAGATCTTAGTAGAAAAACAAACAACTATTTTATTAATTCACGAGTTTACACCTAAAATAATAAATTATAGTTCCATCTTCCAGAAGACAATATTAACTCTATTGTGGCTTTTAATTTATCCATTTTACCAAACACGTTAACCATGACTTTATGAAATTTCAGTAATATTTTTAATACAATTACTTTAGAGCTAACCTTTCAAATGGAAATTAGAGATGGGATTTGTTCTCCACCATTCTAATACGCAAAATAGCTGAGGTGAATGTAAAATCCATAGAAATTAATTAAGATCTCTTATTTTAAACTCATCAACTGTCTCTGCCACAGTCTGCACTCCCTTCTCTTCAAACTTTGGACTCTCTGAAATATGTGTCTCCAAGTTTTATATTTATTTATAGCACAAGTTCTTTATATTTATTAATAATCTATATTTTATTAATGAGAAACATTCATACCATCAATGGCCAACCGGCGATCATAATTGTTTTGGTCAATATTTTTATACTTTCAACAGTGGACCCATGTAATAGCCAATATTTAGCTCCAAAACGAACTCTAGTTGATCTTTGTAAATTTCCTCTCTCTGTTAAGATATCCTACATAATCTAACAATGCTGTAATTATATCACTTAATTATCACCTAATAACAGTTAATCTGTAGGTTTTGGTTTCCCTGCTTATATCTATGCCAAATCTATTGCCTTTTCAAAACCCTGATCTTCACTAACAACCTGTTTGATTCCAGTGTCAACAAATTTATTCATCAAAGATATAACAACAAACACATGTCACAACCACTTCAAGAAGGAGAAACATACACCTGATCTCTTTGTTAAACATTGTTGCTGATAATCCCTAATTTTAACTTCACAGTTCACCAGAATGTCATCTCATTCAAGATATATTTGAAGGTTTCATGATCTGGTTGGAATGTGACACTCAAGTCAGAACCAAAACCTAAATTTGAGAGAGACGGACAAAACAGTGTCTCTGTTAGCCTTGATATCACCCAAAGACCAACACAGCAACATGGAGTTGCGTGTTGAAGTCTCAAAACAGGTGACACATACAATTTACTCCTTTAAAATATTCTACTAAATTTAATACTTTACCAAAGATGACACTGATGTCCTTGTAAGTACTGTTGTATTTAATTATCTTCTAATAACTCATAATTATCTTATAAAACTCATAATAATTATAGAGCTGATGGAGATTTATTGATACTTCAGTTACTCACTAATTATCTTGCAGAATCTTCATTATTTTTATGTTGCAGACTACAACCCTCTTGAAGTGTGACATGTTTCCTACTTGGATAAGGTCAATGTTTGGTGGATGTAGTGTGAGAGATATACTATTACAGAGAACAGACACTAGGAACACCTTTTATCATAAATCTGCCAGATTATGGCAGACCTCTGCCTACATAACAACATGAAGTATATTATTCTACACAATAAGGGCAGTGGGACAAGCAGGACAAACAGACAGATCAGCAAGATTTCTTACCATCTCCAGTTCTGCTCGTTACAGGTTTCCCGCACTTCAAACATCGTTGAAGTGTAACGTTTGAACATCCCTTACATATTACAAGGTGTCCACATGGATGAACTTTTGTTGTGGCCGCTTTATTTCTGCACCACAAACATCTGTGGATAAAACAGAAATATCCAATCAATAACATTCATTTATAACAAATATTATTTATTTACATGTTCGGAATAGAGAATATTATAAGATACATCAGTAACTACCAAGAGTAGAGCAGAAACTCTTCTTTAAACATTTACATACATACAGCATTTTGTGTAGTTAAATGACGCAGAAACACACACACACACACACACATACATACACACACATGCATACATACATTGATAAATGTTTGTCTTGACCCTGATACATCATAGAAATTGGTTGACACACAGTGAACTGCATATCTTCCAGAAATATATTTCACTTCTAACATCGAACTCATTTCTTCTGAAGAAATATATCTACACAGGTTTCTTTATATACACATACTGTATTGTATACATTCCGTCAACACAGATTAGCAGATGAGGTTTCCAGCACTGCAGAGTGGCAGAAATTACCCGAAACTAGTACTGGTCAGCTAGACACATCCCTAGAAGATGGTAGGGGTTCGCTCCCCTGCTTGCAATTTATCGGATGCAGTTCCGCATTGTTAACCAACTGGAGGAGTTGTCTCTTGGGGTTCAAAATTCGCAGTGGAGTCCATTGGAACAGATAGTCACGCTGGCGTGGCCTACGAGTATTACTTATATATATACATATACATATACATATACAGAGAGAGAGAGTGAGAGAGGAATTCACGAAAAGAAAAAACAAGACGAAGACAAGTAGTGTAGACAACAAACATATGTATAAGTTTAACGCTCGGGAAGTGAAAAAGTCTTTAAAGTTTCGAGCCTACACTCTTCAACAGGAAGGAATACAGAAGGAAACAAGGAGAGAAAATTAAGAATGTGTAGTGGCTAGCGATCTATCATATATGTATATATATATACATATTCAATTCAATTCAATATTTTTTTCAATTCCTTTTTTTATTGGCTCAAAGGTTATGTAGGAGGATAGGGAGTTATGTACAGAGAGGGTGGTCATACAAAGAGTTCAGACCATTTCTGGTCAAGAGAGACTTTGAACCGAGTGGTCGTCGACATCTTCACTATGTCGTCCGGCAGCTTATTCCACGGACCCGCAACCCGGACGGAGAAAGCCCCTCTCCTTCGATTGAGATGAAATTGTCGTAGATAGAGCTTTTCGGAATGACCCCGCAGCCGACGCTCTGGAGCAGGAGTAAAGAACTGCTCTTTCGAGAGGTTACACTTTCTGCTTATGATGTTGTGAGCAAGAATGAGATCACCACGGCGTCGTCGTTTTTCTAGAGAATAAAGGTCGAGCGTCTTCAGCCTTTCTTCATAAGACAAATGCTTAAGACCAAGAACCATGCGGGTAGCCAGCTTCTGGACTCTTTCGAGATGCTGTATGTCTTTGAGGAGATAAGGAGAAGAGGCTTGAATCCCATACTCCAATATGGGTCTCACCAGCATGACATAGAGTGGTAGGAATATGGCTGCTGTGAGCATTCCGAATGACCGTTGAATCAAGAACAGAATTCCGCGTGCTTTGTTGGCAGCATGGACGCACTGGGCCGAAGGCGAAAAGGAGGAATCCACCAAGATACCCAGGTGCTTTACCTGATCGGTCATCTCCAGCAGCAGACGACCCGGCTCGAAATCAAGTTGAGTTGCAGGAGGAGAGCCAACAGGCAGATGACCGCACTTTGACACGTTCAGACACAGGTCCCGTTTGTTTGACCACCTCCGAACTTGGTGGAGGCATCGACGAAGATCCTCTATATCACTGTGAGGAGCAACCAGTTTGACATCGTCGGCAAATAGAAGGGTGTGTTGCGTGAGGTCGTCGGGCAAGTCATTTACGAAGACTAAAAATAATAACGGCCCAAGCACTGAACATTGAGGCACGCCACTGCTCACACTGGAGACGTCGGACCGCGAACCATTAAATTGGACTTGGAAGGAGCGATCTGAGAGGAAGGCACCAACCCATCGTACAATATCCGGATGGAAACTATATGCTTGAAGCTTGACAAGTAATAGGCGGTGGTTAACCGAGTCAAAAGCATTGGCAAAGTCCAATAAAACGATGTCAACAGCATCACCATCATCCAGGATACGCGCCACCAATTCTTCCATTACCAGAAAGCTGGTCAAGCATGATCTCTTCAGCACGAAGCCGTGTTGGGAATCAGAGATAGAGGCTGTGTTTTGGAGGTGGAGCAACATACTTTTCTTAAGGATGGTTTCGAATATCTTGCTGAATATTGAAGTAAGGGAAACCGGTTGGTAGTTAAGTGGGTCTTTGCGGCACCCTTTCTTGAAAATAGGGCAGATTATCGCTGTTCTCTAGTCCGCAGGTACAACACCCGTCGCTAATGACATATTGAATAGAAGTGTTAAAGGTTGGCAGATGACCGGAGCCAACGCTTTGATAACCTGTGGGTGTATGCCATCAGGGCCGTGACCCTTGTTGATATCGAGGCCTTGAATAACGCGTTCGACTTCGTCCCGAGTGATGACCAATCTAGGCATTGGAGGTACCCATCTATCAAATGGAGGGGGTTCACGACCATCATCTTGTTTGAAAATTGTCGAAAAAGCCTCGGCAAATAACTAACTCTGCTGATAAGGGTCCTCAATCGATACACCTGTTGATTATGTGTCACGATGCTTCCCCTTTATTGATGGCGTCGTATATTTGTTCCTTAAATGTGACATCTTCTTTTCTACTACATTAAATTTTTCTCCTCTTCTAATTTGGCTGACTACAAAACTATGGAAAATTGCCACTGTCATTTCCTTATCCAAGAAGAGTATTAAAAAGGTGACCCCTTAATAACTACCAATTATTGTCCAATCATTTTCATTAGCTGCCTCATCAAATTTATGGTGTTCTGTGACAGAGAGAGATACTTTGAAGAATCTGGAATTCACATAACCTTATTCCATCCTCACAATTTGGATTTTTCCCTAATTCTAGCTGCTGTAACCAACTCACAGAATTTCTTCAAGACAATCACCTAAATAACATATTGTGGCTTTTGGGTAGATGTTATTTACCTCGACTTCACCAAAGCCTTTAATTCTCTGCCACACAAACGAATTATGTTGAAGCTGTCTGATTTTGGGTGAGGATTAATTTACTTAAATCTCTGATGTCGTTCATTCTTGCTTAACAAGAAGTAGTCACAGTGTAATGATACTATAGAATCACACCTGAAGATTGGTAGGATCTGTTTTAGTCCATTGTTGTTCTGGAAATGTATTAATTTAATTGATGCCAAACTGAAGCAGGTTACTCTACGCTACAGATCATTGCTTCAGCCTCATCTGGACATTTGCAGCAAGGTGCTGTCTAAATCAAGCTAGTTGTAGATAGGTGCACCACTATACATTATGGAAGGTAAACTCAGAATTTACCAATTTCCTCCACAACACCCAACTTCAGAAGTCTACTGGTGAACTGGACCTCGGGATTAATGTCAAGAAGGACATTTGACGGATGATTCCCATTCCTAAAGTCATCAAAAAGATCGAAAGTATCTTAGCATCTCTCTGAAAACGCTTTGTCTTGCACTTTGTCAAGTTGTCTGTTTAAAGTTACGTATGGGAAATGGTATGTCCAAACTTACGGTATTCACCTCCAATCTGGAACCCCATCCTGTCTAGAATATTACGTACAGCTAGGCAAATACACTCTGTCACTCACCATATCTTGAATGTATTGTTTCTCTCGGTATCATCTGAGTACATTAAAATTTGGATGTCTAACAGCTGACTCAGTGGAATCCCACAAGAATATCCATCATCTTCCCAACAACAACTTTGGTAATCGTTTTGAAAGCAATTTCTCCAACACCAGCAGACATGCTTAGAACAAAGAGAAAAGCAGTGCAGCACCCATGACTTTCAGAAATATTTTTCGCTGTTCAGAATTTTTGAAGCATGAAATAAACTGATATCTCTTGTTAGATATCAGGACACTGCATTCTTCAAAACTTCCATATTTCCTGAAATTCCCTAACACTCTTCCTGATGTACCTATGTCTTCTTTCTTTGATATAACTCTTTTACTGTTTCCCTCCTTTCGGGTTGTTTTATTATATGTATCGTGCATCTACTTCTAGCTTCCATTGCTGCCTTTCTTTGACTAATTGCAGTTTTCTGTCCCCTATTTGCCCCTTTCCAGTAACTTCAGCTGCGCTCTATAGACATTATATTATTATTACAACATTCACATAAACGATCATTTGTAAAGTAGAGAAAATCTTCTGAGGCTTGTCAATTGAAGAAAACAGATCTATATTTATGCAGACCAAAAATCAATATCTCTGAACAATAGGCGCAGGAGTAGATGTGGTAAGTAGCTTGCTTACCAACCACATGGTTCTGGGTTCAGTCCCACTGCGTGGCACTTTCGGCAAGTGACTTTACTATAGCTTCGGACTGACCAATGCTTTTTGAGTGGATTTGGTAGAGGGAAACTGAAAGAAGCCCATCGCATATATATATATATATATATATATATATATATATATATATATATATATATATGTGTGTGTGTGGTGGTTGTGTAAATTGTCTGTCTGTGTTTGTCCCTCCACCATCGCTTCACAACCAATGTTGGTGTGTTTACGTTCCCGTAATCTAGCGTTTCAGCAAATAAGTACTAGGCTTACACAGAATAAGATCTGGGGTCGAATTTTTCGACTAAAGGCAGTGCTCCAGCATGGCCGCAGTCAAATGACTGAAACAAGTAAAAGAGTGATATTTAAATTTCAACAGACAAAGAAAGTTTTGTATATTCACTGAGGGGGAAATGTGTCTGCTTCTTAAGTAGCTCATACAGAGAGATGTATGGCAACGAAATTGCCAAACCTTATAAAATACGGGAGTGAAAGGCGACTAAAACACCTAGTAATGGTATATGTGTTACTTGAATTATTTACGTTTCCTGGCAGGTTTTTTTCTCTATGAAGATATGTGGCAATATTCCATCAGTATTTGCAGAAATATAATATATACACAGTTGGTGTGTGTTTGTAGGTTATTTTTCTATGAAATCATTCTTAATATTGACTGATTCGGACATAGAAGAGTGAGAAAAAGATGTTGGTAGACAGATAAATTCCACTTAATTCTAAGTAACAGTTTCAAAATGGAATTCATTCACTTCATTATTTAGATCTATATTTTCGTATTGATCACAAATCTTTAAAATAGGGAACGAAGAGGGGTAGGTGGTGATGGACAGTGAAGTATAACTGGCAACACTACGAATCATGTGAATGTAATCTAAATCGTGTTCTTTCTTTGATCTCCTGACAACTGCATATTGTTTATTGTGTGGCCTTTGACAAAAACACTAGCGACAGTATAATGTATGGGTAGAATTAAAACGAAATAAACATATAAACATGATTATATACAAAATAGAAAATGTACTGGTTTATCTGTTCCATTGCCAGGAAATACTTACTGTGGTGGTAAAAATGCTTCTAATTTTTCTCAAATTTGGGTCCTTAATGAGGTCAAATGGTGTGTTATATTTGTTGTTTTTATGGTGAAAGTCCGCTCCCTGGCTGGCGAGATATCTACCTACCACTACACCAGAGAGCATTTCATCCTCTTCAGGTAAGGGAAGTGCAGCACTACAAATGATGAATAAATAAAAATTATGACAATATTACACAAATATTCAAAACAAATGCCCCTAATTACACAAAAGTTCATCTAAATTTACTCATAGCTTGTTTATCCACTAATTAAAGCAATTACAAAGTATTGAGTTCCTACATAATCTTTAATTGAGTCCATTTCCCATTTTCATGTTTTTACTTTATTTTAACACTGAGACACCTCTAAATATTGTCATTACATTGAGCAGGAGAAAACCGTATTGATTAACATCAAGCTTATTTATTAATGAGTAAATATTTACTTGTCAATATTCAATAGAAAGTCAAATTTAGGAAGAACAAACCAACAAGAACCTATCTATATAATTGGCTTGATAAAGGCGAGCATGTGGCCATAAGAAAGAGTATTGTATATATAAATATAACACAACATGAGAAGAAAGAACATAAGTTATATCAGAAACAAAAACACCTATAACATAACAAAGTCAATCCCACACAGATATGACCAAACATATCAATAATGTTTCCATAATTAAGCAAGAAGCATCTTTGAATGATGACGGTAAAGTAAAGGAAGCAGGAATTAGTGTCAAGTCAGAAAAGTAATGGAGGAGTATTTTTAATCACGGACAAGTGAATTTTGGAAGAGGCGACTTGCAAGTCTACCAGATAGATGGAAGAGCATTGTAGAAAATGAAGGAGAATATGTTTTAGATTAACAGAAAAAAGTACTTTGTTTATCTTAATTTTGAAAAATATAAGGATTATAAAAAACTGCTTCATTTATGAGATGACAGCAAAAAGTCCAGAAGTATTGAAGTCCATACTGTTGATGACATCAGATAGCCGAATACAGTGAACGGGCTTTAAACAGCATTTTACAAGATATATACTCAAACTTAAAATCACTACTTGTGTGTGTTTGTCTGTGTGAGGGTGTGTGAGTGGTGTGGTGTGTGGGTGTGTGTGTGTGTGTGTGTTGGTGTGTGTTGTGTGTGTGTGCCTAAGTACAGAACTTAAATACTGGAAAACTCACTAAGGACCATGC
>NW_021835916.1:5000-12500 GCF_006345805.1 Octopus sinensis | reverse complement strand
ATAGAGAGACAGACAGACAGATAGATAATAGATATGTTTCTTTATTAGCCACACAGGGCTGCACACAGATAGAACAAATTACAAGGTAGAGCTTTTCTTTTGAAGGTTTAAAAAAAAAAAAAGGAAGGGGGAGTTTCGATCAAAAGGGATCGTAAAAGGAGAGAAAGAGGACAAAAAAAAGGGGGGGTAAAAAAAAAGGGGGGAGAAGAAAAAAAAAAATTGATCAATAGGGATCGTTATCACAGAAATGTCAATATGAAGTGTAAAGGGGAGGACAGGTGAGGTTTACCCGTGGAAAGAAAAGCCTACGGAAAAGACCACGGTAACCTCGGTCAATGAAGTCACATTTTATATTCTTTTTTTTTTTTTTTGCAAATAAGCAACTCTCTGTTTTCGATTCTGGGTTCATAGGACTATGCTCAAGGTGGCTTGGTCATTCATACGTGCCATTCTTGCTACATTCACCCATCTTTTTTTAAAACATCGCTAGACAAAACTTGCCTCTCTACTCTCACTTTCCTTTTCAAGTGGTACTTGAAGAAGTTGATGAGAGATTGACCAGAGAGGAAAGTGTTTGTCTCCAATCCTTTCAGACACGTCCACCAGATACATTCTTTCGCCATAGCCACAAGGATGATGAAAATAGCTCTTCCTTCCCGTTTGAAGGAAGGAGGCGTGACAATATTGACGATAGACTCAGCTGATAAACCAACTCGTCCCACACGTGACAGCAGTTGTTCAACATAAGCCCACAGGTCGGAAATTGTTGGACACTGAACGAGTGCGTGCAGAACGGTTTCGTCGCTCTGACCGCATCTCGGGCAGGTCGGCCCCGTGTTTCTCGAGCCGTGTCTGTAGAGCTTATCCCGAATGGGTAGCGCTTCTCGGTAGCACTGCCAGGCCAGGGATCTCTGGAAGTTGTCCATGGGCCCTGGCCCGAAAGTCTTCCTGAAGAGGCGGGTCAGGTACTCCTCGTCGACGTCCAGGTTCGCCCCGAGCTCGTCGTCGTACCTCCCCTCCACTAAACCCCTATAGAATGCTTTGGTTGTGTTGAAGTCACTCAAGGTCGACCCAGGACGGCAGAGTTGCTTGAGAGCAACGCGACACTCGTGGTGCCATTCGCCCTTCCTCGGCCTCTTTTTGATCCACGACTGCAGTTCGGTCATGGAGACGAGCTGCGGGAAGCGTGCCTCACAAACGGCGACCACACCTGTTCACCGTCGTCTACATAGAACCAGAGATGTCGCAGTCTCAGCGCGTGTCTGCGCATCATCAACCACGGCATGCCCAGCCCTCCTTTTAACGGGTGTTGACAGCAAATGGATCGCCTGACCATCGGGACGCATCCTTTCCACAAGAAGCGAAAGAGGATGCGTTGTAGTTTGGTGATGGTAGGGTCGGGACAAGTACGACGGTCAGGCGGTAGTAGTATGACGGACGGGATGTACGTGTTCGCCACCTCCGCTCGACCTTTTAGGGACAGTTTCCTCTCGGCCCATTGCCGGGCGAGAGTGACCACCCTACTCGTTATCTCGTTCCAGTTCTTCACCACTTGGAGGTCCGGACCAAACCAGACCCCGAGCAACTCAACCGGGCCGTCGGTCCAGCGTCCCACGACGGAGGCGCTGTGGACGGCATGGGCTTGCTTCTCCAGGTGCCTAGTCGCAAGCCCACTGACTTTTCCCGGTTGATTTTCGCTCCTGTCACCGCTTCGTAGTTTTTCAGTGTCTCGCCGACCAGCTCGATGTGCTCGTGGCTAGACACTATGACGGTGACATCGTCCGCGTATGCAGACACGCTCGTCCCGCATCCCAATTCTCGCGGGATGCCCCTTAGAGTCGCCAGCTTCCGCAGTAGTGGCTCAAGAGTCAATACGTATAGAAGCGCCGAGAGGGGGCATCCCTGACGGACCGAAGAATGTGCAATGTCGAAAGGTCTCGATAGATGTCCATTTACGCGAATTACCGAACGGATGCCTCTGTACAAGGCAGCTATCCAGCCGCGGAAGACGGGACCGAAACCAGCCGCTCTCAGGACTGCCCCCAAGTATCGATGGTCTACCCTATCAAAAGCTTTCGATTGATCCAAGTTGATCAGGGCCCCACCCATGCCAGGTTCGTTAACTACCCGTCTATGATGTAGCGCATCAGATGGAGGTTATCATGGATGGTCCGGCCTGGCACGGCGCATGTTTGCGCCTTGACGACCAGTTTCTCAATGACAAGCGCCAACCTCTTGGCTAGCACCTTGGCCAAAATTTTCAAGTCTGCATTAAGCAGAGTGATGGGCCTAAAGTTATCTATTACATTTCCCTTGTTTAGATCTTTCTTCAGCAGTGTTACGGCTCCTCGGCTCACAAAACCAGGAATGCTCCCGTTTTGCTGCCAGTTGCAGTACACCGCCGCCAAGAGATCTCCAAACAAGTCTGGCATACAATTGTAAAGCTCGTAGGGTAGACCATCCAAACCCGGTGATTTGTCCCTCGAGCATTCTGCCATCGCTTCCCGCACTTCCGCCGCCGTGATGGCACCTTCGCAGCACCCTGCCTTTCTTGTCGAGAGTCGTGGTAGGCTATGTAGGTAGGCACTGAAGTCCACCCTACGTTCTTGCCCTCCACTCGTTCCGAACAGTCGGGCAAAATGCTGCTGAAAGGCCTCACACATTTTACTTGGCTCGAGCAATTCGCGCTCCTGTTCATCTACACGTGACCGAATGGTGGCTTTGTTGCCCTGTTGCGCCTCTGCCACCCGGGCCTCTCTCGCGGCTCCAACCCTTCGTTCCTTAGAGCACGCATTCTAGCTCTGACAGCACATCCTTCGTGTTTGGCGTTGAAGTGTTGGTCGAGGGCCAACCTCGCCGCCAAAACGTCGGATGCGATGCCGCTTCTAATTGCCTCTTCTAGCTCTCTTAACTAGCTCACCCTCTACTCTATTTCTATCTATGGCTAGTGCTTTGCTGTACCTAATCGCTTCTGCTTTTACTGCTCTCTTGAGGGCAAACCACCATTTGTTGTTGATGATGGCTCCCGTCAAAGCCCTCTTTACTAGTGTGCTAATCCGGTCTCTGAAAACTTGTCTCGATGGGAAAGACGCGTTTAGTTTCCAGTATCGGGACCCTGCTAAGTGTCTTACCTAAGTCTAGCGTACATGTCACAAGTTTGTGATCCGTGTAGCTGACTATGTGGAATTGTGGACATCCTATGCTATCTCTATCTACTGTCCTACACAGTATCCTATCTAGATACGATCTCGACGACCCGATGCGGTTGCTCCATGTCCACGTTGGCGCATTCGGGTGGTCTAGTCGGTAACCTGTCAGACAGTTGAAAGCGTCTGAGCAGGTCTCTGAGGCATTTGCATCCCCGTCTATTCCTATCTCTACCCACGTAGTCTACATGCGTGTCCAAGGTAGCATTCCAATCCCCCACTAAGAGTAAGGACGAGACGTTCCCAAGAAAACTTCTAGACGTTGAAAGAAATCCGCCCGACCTGTTAAGGGCGGTGCTCGTAAACTGATACGAGTCGAAAGCAAAAGCGCACCCATTGCTGCCGTCGAAATCCAGGACGACCAGTCTCCCTCCGGGTCTACGAATATTGTCCTCCTACTTTGAGATCCAGACTCTTGTGAAAAAGTACCGCGGTGCCACTACCGCCCATTCTCGGCAGACAGGGGGAAAAATAAATGTTGAATTGTCCGCCAAACATGGTCTTTAGGGCCCGCGGATTGTGGAGTCTGGTCTCGCTGATGGCTATGATTTCTAACTTATGTGACTTTATGTCATTTAAGAGGTACCCTTGTTTCAAGGGGACCCCAAGCCACGCGCATTTACACAACCAATCTTGATCATAGTTCTAATGAATTAGAATACAGAGGGTTACTTACTGCTCGAAAGTTTTTGCTTTCTCCTCGTTGGTTTGTCCTCGAGAAGATCCAGTACAGTTCTTTGTGAGATATTTTTGGCATTTACCAACCGCACTGGGGAAAATGCCTTTGAGTGTGTGGTGCAGACTTTTGGAGATGTGTAATATTTTGATGTGGTCTGGTGGTGTTGGTATGGGTGATTGTTTGTTTTGATGTCATCTTCTGTTATGTTTGTTTTGATTGGATGTATTCCATCAAATTTGTGTTTTTGGTGTCTATGGCTGTGAGCATGTTTGCTGTATATGTTTTTCTGGTGTTGGTGTGGCTGTTGTTTGCGTTGGGTTTTGAAATGTCTTCGGGAGATGTATTCCCCCTGCTTTGTTCGTGTTTGCATTTGGTTTGGGTGTTTCTGCTCTTTATTTTCCTTTTTTTGTAGCTATTTGCCATTCCTCACTGGTTTCGTCTTCCGACGAAATTTCTGAGGAATCAGAAGGGGGTAGGGGTATGTTGTGGGCTTCTATGTATGTCTGGTAAGTGTGTGTTGTTGTTTTCGTTGTTGTTGGTTGTTGAGTGTTTGTGTGTGTTGAGTGCGGTATAAGGGATGGGGGATCAGTTTGTGTGTTGTTTTCTTTGTTTTTCTGTTCCTTTGGGTTTGCTGTTGTTGGTGGTGTGTGTTGGTATTTTTCCAGGTGTTGAGTGGTTTTGGTTGATGACGGATTAGCTTGGTGTGCTTCTCTTGTCGTCTTCGTGTTGATGGTGGTGTGTGGGTAGTAGAGCTTTTTTTCCGGAGTGCTTGGTTGTGGTAGTGGTTGTTGTTGTTGCTCTTGGTGTGCAGTGGTTGGGCACGTCTTTTTCAAGTGTGTTTCGCTTCCACACAAATAGCAGCGTGGTCGCCTGCCCTCTACCACTATATAGAGTTTGTAGCCTCCTGGCAGTTCTATAGTGGTGGGTATCTTCTCTCTTGCTGCTTCATCCAATTGAAGCAGGAATTCGATTGATTTGCCCACAGTCTTTCTCTCCTAGAACCGCGATTCCCAGGATGTTTGTCTCTGACATTTCAAAGCAGATGGCAGAGACCAACCATTGTGTTTCGACATCAAATGGTATGTTTTTATTTGGACTTTCGTGACCCTTTTGTTTAAATAGACTGGTATCATTACCAAGTCGTCCGAATGTAGCTCCAATGTGGAAAAACGTTTTGCTAAACTTTCGTTGAGGAAACGTACTTGGACTGTACCAAATTTGTTTCCCCAGCCCAGCTGATATATTCCTTGGAGTCCCATGCAGGACGAAGGCATTTTTCGATTTTTTCCTGCGGTGCATTTTTCTGTTCTTTGTTTTTTTTGTTTATTACTTTATAAATTATTGTTTTTTTGTGTGTTTTCCACAATGTGTTGTGGAATTGAAGTGCAATTTGTCTCCTTCTTTGGAGAAGAGTGCCTTTGTGCGGTTTATCTCTTGTGTGGTGAATGTTACAATTGTTCTTTTTTGTTTTGTTACGTCCGCAAAATTCATTTTGAATTTGGCAGAGAAGTGTTAATTGTGGCAGTGTTAATTGAAGTCATGGTAGTGGTGTTGGTGTTGGCGGTACTAGCAGCAGAAGGCTTGGATGTAGCATTTGACGTCGTAGTAGTGGTGTTGGTTGGGCGGTGTTGTCTTTGGTAGGCGGCTTTGTGCCAATTTCGTTGTTGTTGTTGTTGGTGGTGATGGTGGTGGTGCTGGCATTCATTTTTTCGTTTGTATTCATTTTGAAATCCCTTTCTCTGTCCCTTTATCATCAACAAGTGGTGTGGGGAGTGAGGGGAAATCTAAGTTAATGTCTTTGGTCGCGGCGATGGTGAATGCGACGTTAGATTTGTTGTTGTTGTTGTTGGTGGTGGTGATGGTGGTGACAGCGGTGTTCACGCTGCGATGTTTAGCAGCTAGTGGTAGCAATAGTGTTTTGCTACCGTTCTGCATGACTGGCGGGCTAGCCACGTGGTTTCTAGTTGCCATTTTCAAAATGAAAAATGGCTAAAAAACCCACGAAAGTTTTGAAAGTTTTTTTGTAATTTCGCCCATACAGGGGCGGAATTCTACGTGAATAATTCTCAGGTTTTTTAGTGAATGAAATTGCACGACGATTAAAACAAAATATTTGACAACAAGCAGTTTTAAACATGTAAAAGTGGCCAACTTACGTGGAGCCGATATGACTAGCATCCGTCCATTGTGAGAGCAGATAGATAGATAGATAGATAGATAGATAGATAGATAGATAGATAGATAGAGAGATAGACAGAGAGAGAGATAGAGAGACAGACAGACAGATAGATAGATAGATAGATAGACAGAGAGAGAGATAGAGAGACAGACAGACATATAGATAGACAGAGAGAGAGATAGAGAGACAGACAGATAGATAGATAGATAGATAGATAGATAGATAGATATGTTTCTTTATTAGCCACACAGGGCTGCACACAGATAGAACAAATTACAAGGTAGAGCTTTTCTTTTGAAGGTTTAAAAAAAAAAAAAAAGGAAGGGGGAGTTTCGATCAAAAGGGATCGTAAAAGGAGAGAAAGAGGACAAAAAAAGGGGGGTTAAAAAAAAGGGGGAGAGGAAAAAAAAAAATTTGATCAATAGGGATCGTTATCACAGAAATGTCAATATGAAGTGTAAAGGGGAGGACAGGTGAGGTTTACCCGTGGAAAGAAAAGCCTACGGAAAAGATAACGGTAACCTCGGTCAATGGAGTCACATGTTATATTTCTTTTTTTTTTTTTTTTGCAAATAAGCAACTCTCTGTTTTCAATTTCTGGGTTCATAGGATCATGCTCAAGGTGGCTTCGTCATTCATACGTGCCATTCTTGCTATATTCACCCATCTTTTTTTAAAACATTCGCTAGACAAAACTTGCCTCTCTACTCTCACTTTCCTTTTCAAGTCGTACTTGAAGAAGTTGATGAGAGATTGACCAGAGAGGAAAGTGTTTGTCTCCAATCCTTTCAGACGCGTCCACCAGATACATTCTTTCGCCATAGCCACAAGGATGATGAAAATAGCTCTTCCTTCCCGTTTGAAGGAGGGAGGCGTGACAATATTAACGATAGACTCAGCTGATAAACCAACTCGTCCCACACGTGACAGCAGTTGTTCGACATAAGCCCACAGGTCGGAAATTGTTGGACACTGCACGAGTGCGTGCAGAACGGTTTCGTCGCTCTGACCGCATCTCGGGCAGGTCGGCCCCGTGTTTCTCGAGCCGTGTCTGTAGAGCTTATCCCGAACGGGTAGCGCTTCTCGGTAGCACTGCCAGGCCAGGGATCTCTGGAAGTTGTCCATGGGCCCTGGCCCGAAAGTCGTCCTGAACAGGCGGGTCAGGTACTCCTCGTCGACGTCCAGGTTCGCCCCGAGCTCGTCTTCGTACCTCCCCTCCACTAAACCCCTATAGAATGCTTTGGTTGTGTTGAAGTCACTCAAGGTCGACCCAGGACGGCAGAGTTGCTTGAGAGCAACGCGACACTCGCGGTGCCATTCGCCCTTCCTCGGCCTCTTTTTGATCCACGACTGCAGTTCGGTCATGGAGACGAGCTGCGGGAAAGCGTGCCTCACAAACGGCGACCACACCTGTTCACCGTCGTCTACATAGAGCC
>NW_021835915.1:0-36420 GCF_006345805.1 Octopus sinensis | reverse complement strand
GTATTTAAGCATTGACTTCGCGCCCTGGCGCGTTTCGCAGATCTGGACTGGATTTTTTAGATTAGAAAAAAAAACTATTTTAACTTGAGTTATTTAGTGCAATATCCGATGGGTATCGAATCCAAATTCTTTTGAAGAGGACCACGTAGGTGTTTCCGAAGCAACTCGGATTTCTTGGCCGACACTTTGTATTTGACATGTTATTGAATATCGTTTCTAAATTCATCAGACATCTTTCCGTTCAAATTTAGTAATTAATATTGTGCTCAAATTTCGTGGTGTATGCCGATGGTATGTTTGAGACAGCGAAAATCTTAATAGGGAAGTATTCCAAGTTTTACTGTCAAAATTCAACACAAGTAATTCAAGCGTTCTCAAAATAGTTCTCTAATTACTCCGTCACCTAAATAGCATAGGTTACCTTCAATACTATTTCTTCAGGAACATGCCATCAGGCACTAGTAACAAAACATTGAATCTTATTAAAATAAATTCAAAATAATATTTAAAGGATTAATTATTCCATAATAATTTTAATTTGGTGAAAAAGAATGTCTCAGCACCAGTGACGTAAACCGGCCGACCAAATTCCCAGGACAGTATTTACGTAGAAAAATAAATTAACAAACTATCTATATATTTTAAGCTCAAAAAACATAATTCAGTTTTTTACGTAAGAAAAAATATCATCAAATATCCAACAAGAAACATTTAAAATATCAAACATTTTATTAAAAAAATAATATAAAATAATATTATTTATGTACATTTTTATAATGTTCATTCATTTTTTGCTATCATATTAGTAGAATAAATTCTACTTTAGAAGAAAAAGTCAAAGAGCACCCATCTCCAAATTTACAAGGAAAAGTGACCCCTTTATGTATTCGATTTATATGGCTTTGAAGATTGGACTTTGTTGTGTATTTTTTAAGCAGAGGGGAAATTCGCAAGTAAAAACTTTTAGTTTTTATCGTATTGCACAAAAAGACATATTTGATTGTGTGAGTGTAGTGATCGTTTTGATGAAAAAGACGTACCACAATGACCACAAATAAATTCTGTTAAAAACATTATTAATTTAATATATATTAAAATTCGACTAAAAATTTAAAATACAAATAGTATTTGAATATACCCTTCTGTTTATGTTGACGTTTGTGGACACAAAATTGTTCCTGGTAAATATTATCCCTCACATGTTTCCTGGTGTGACAAAAAAGTTGTCTTTTATTGAAATGTGGCATCACATTGATTGAAGTTACATTTCAGCTCAAATTGAATGAATGAAATCTATTTTGTGTCGAGATAAGGTTTGTTCAGACACACAAAAGTGGCATTACAATCCTCGAATGGACAACTTTAAATTTTAAAAATGCTATAACTTTAATTTTGTTATTCTTGTGGTTTGGTGGGATGACTGATGGATTGATGTCTTAATAATGTTGTTTGCGTGTATATGCTTTGTTACACCAGTCAATATTGCAGATATATGGTCTCTATTAATATTTTTGTTATAATTAGTCATTACTCGTCTAAATGTGTTCGAATGTGTGCTTCTAATTTGTATGGACGAGTAAATGACTTGTCACATGATTTAAACGTGCAAGGATGCATTTTATTATTGTTTTTTTAAAATTATTAATATTTTTAATTTAATAAATAATTTGTTTGTATTACCTATAATATTGAAAAAATATATATAAATAAATAAATTTGGATCGGTTATCGTTTAACTTATATTGGGTGGCACACGTGAAGATTATGACCTCCAATATAAAAAATCCCCCCACTAAGTTTACCAAATTTTCTCATCCGAGACTACCCAAATCACCTAATTTACACAAAAGACCGCCAATTTTTATCATTTCTGGGTAATTAAATGCTCTCTCAACTCCCTCAAACATAATGAAAATTGATATCAGATCAAGAAAATATGTTATTCATAAGTCCTGAAAAACTTACTTTAGTCCAAGAGAATGGGAAATAGTTGAATAACAAATACAAGAAGTCATTCCACGTTCCATATAACAAATCAACAACAGTAGATGACAGATTTACTAACAAAAAATAAGTAATACAGTACGACCCCGGTTTGGGGCAGACCCCATGGGTGGGGCACCCTCGGGTTTTGGGGCACCCCCGCTTTTAGGGGCAGTTTTTGAAAACAGTAAATTTTTCATTCTATTATTTATTTTGATGACCCCGGTTTGGGGCACTTATTTAATTTATTTAATTACAAAATGTTAGTTTATTTATTAATTATTAATTAATACTATTATTTCACGTGTTTATTTTGACTTTAGTATGGTTCGTAAAAAGAATTCAAAGATTAATTATGAAACAAAAATTAAAATCGCTAAAGATATAAAACATGGTCAATTTTCAGAAAGAGATCTTGCTAAAAAGTATAAAACGAGCAAAGGTATCTTTTTTAACTAATTATTAATTACAGGTACTATTCTCGCATTAAACAAAATTTTGTTTATTATTTTGACGCGGGATTAACTGAATCCGATAGAATCAAGGAATCACATGATCCAAATAATGAATTAGATAGATTAGTTTTTGAAACTTTTCTACGTCTGAGAGATGAATTTCTTCCAATTTCTGGAACTATCTTAAAACTGATTGCAAAAAAATTATCTAAAAAGATAAATTATGAATCATTTAAGGCATCAAATGGATGGCTAGACGGTTCAAGAAAAGACACGAGTTGCTATTTAAAACTATAAGTGGAGAAAAGAATTCATCTGACCTTTCTACGGTTTCCAATTTTTTTGCTGATTATGACAACTGTTTGGAAACTGTAGGAAGTGAAAAATATTTTAACTGTGTGATGAAACAGCTTTATACATAAAGCGAACGCCGTCGAAATCTTTTGTTCAATTTAATGACAAATGCAATGGAATTAAAATGAGCAAAGAGAAAGTTACCCTTCTCCTTTGTTGTAATGCACTTGGTGAAAAGTTAAAACCTCTATTAATTGGAAAATTCAAATCTCCTAGGTGTTTAAAAAATTTTAACGCTGAGGATCACGGAGAGTACTATATGCTGCATCAAAAAATTCGTGGATGACTAGTGATATTTTGGGAAATGGTTATGGAAAGTAAATCAAGATATGATCAATGAAAAGAGAAAAATTGTCTTAATACTGGATAATGCGAGCTGTCACAGAAATACAGAATATTCCAATGTTATTTACTTTTTCTTCCCAAAAATACGACCGCTTTAATTCAACCCCTAGATATGGGAATAATAAAATCCTTCAAGTCCCTCTATTTCAATAAACTGATTGATTTTACTCTTATATTTGAAAAAGAACAGCTTTCTGATTTGAATTTGAATAATGTCAATCTTAGACAAGTCATTACAGTTGTCGGGGAGGCATGGAAAATGATGTCAGAGACAACGATAATTAATTGCTGGCAGAAAATAAATGAAAACAGATCAAAAAATTTCGGATAATGTACAGTTGGACGAAGAATTAATAGATGACGTGATTTCAGATGTTATTTCAATGGATTCGACAGATATTATTGAGGACAAAATTACTTATGATGGATATGAATCTAAAAAATCATCAATTAAAGAAATCATAAACATCGTGAATTCTCTAGAAGATAATATTTTCAGTACATGTCCACAATTTTTGAAAATCTACTACGAATTTAGAAAAAACCTATCAGGAGAACTGAAAAAAAACCAATTCGGTGAGAAAATTACTGATTACTTTTAATAGTATTTTTTGTTGGATTTATTAAAATTTTTAAATTTTATTAGAAAGGACTATGTTAGAATTTTTATTAATATTAAATAATTTTAATTTATAGTCTAAAATGCAATAAAAATCTATTGAGGAGAAAATAAAAGCAAAAAATCTTTACCCTCGCATTTTGGGGCACCCCCGCTTTTTGGGGCACTATGATAAAAATGCTGCCCCAAACCGGGGTCGTACTGTACAACGATATTGAAGGTCAGAACAAATTTTTGATATTTTTAACGATTGAGCTGAGAAAATGAGAAAGTGGTAATTTGAAAAGTATATATGTGGTCACCATTACTTGTAATCCACAACAAATACTATTAAAAGACATTTTTTTAAAGTAATAGCACATATAATTACAACTAAATCATGACTTCAAAATGAGAATTTTCACCAAAATCGAGAAATGCGACAGAAATAAACTTGTAAGGAAAAATGTCCAGGATATGTCCATATTTGAAGGCTTATAACTAACTACAAAAAAAGAACAAAAGAATTCCAACTTTTTTAGATTTTGAAATTAGGATGCAATTAACTTTAAAAAAACTAAAAAAATCAGGTTTTTAATTAAAAAAAATAATTTTTTATTAAAGTTTGCCAAGTCCCTCATAATTTTATAATCAAAATAGGTCAAGAGAAAAATCGTCATTGGCAGATAGCCAGAGTATTGCCTCTGACTATGGCTATAGATATTTGTTCGATTAAATACCGGTGCTCACACGGTCGCCGGTAACCCTTTCGATTAATGAGGCAATGCGCTGGAGTAGGGTCCGAGTAGAAGGCCCCTGTATTCCTGACGTCTCAACAGCCAGGGAAACAAACACTCTCCAATTCCAATTCCAGCGTATTTCTCAGCAGCTTTTCTCTCAGCCCGTTCAGACGGGGCTCCAGGATTCTCGATGCATAATTTGATATTCAGATTGGAAAAGGAGTTCACACACGTGACGTCCCCAAACCAGACACTTTCCCCTCTGAAATGGAAATGTGGTCATCCCATTGGGTCTTCTGCCGTCCTCTACAAAAATCCCTATAGGTTTCAATTGTGTGTGGAATCCAGCAGTTCGAAGAGATCGACAGATGATTTTCGTCAAACTGTGTTTATAAAATAGTGATTTTGCTGGAAATTAATTTTTGGAAATTTATCAATCATATTAATGTTAATGGAGGGGATATTAAAAATTTATACATAACAGGACTGTGAGAAATCACAATTGAACACCCTCCAGTCAAAAAGCAACCTACTGCAGGATCAGGACGCCAATGCGGGATTTAAAATGAAGAAGATCATTTTACAGAAAACAGTGTATCTTTAGTGATTGACATGTATTTTTAGATTATTGTTGTATTCTCAGAAGAGCCAAGATTTTCGGGAAATGAAGGAATACGTCTTATAACAGACTAGCTCGGCAGCTCGCTTTGCTCACCGCGACCTAGCTCCTGCGGAGGGCCTGTTTCATCAAACAACTATAAGTTTATGTAGATGTATAAAACTACCTGGTTTAATGTAACCCTATTCTATCGCCTGTTGATAAACGATGTTTGTCGTCCGTCCTTCCTTGGCATATATGAATAAATTTCTCTTCTGCCCTACCCTCGAGCATCCCACATACAGCTGTCCATGTGAAAAGCACTCACTCTCTAAAAATAACTCAACTACCTTAATGACTGTCCCTGGGCCTTGTTTATTGTCATTGCAAAACTCATCCTCAAAGGAAATCGCAGCCTTTTAAATCTAAATGGTAATTCATCAGAAATTATCGGAATTCGTGGAATATAAACATCCTCACCTCTATACTTACCTGTTAATATCGTCGCCTCTATTACGTTAGCCATCAAATTTTGATAACTAACCTCGTTCCGTTGCATAATTTAGGTGGCGCAAGATTTCGTAATAAAACCACTGAACGGCTATCTTTAACTTTAAAAGATGATTCGGCATTCCAGAGGGATCTAAGGAGTTTAAAAATTCAATCCGGTTGAATTTTTAGAAAATAACAAAAAAAATAAAAAAAAACAAATAAAAAAAAATAATTTAAAACAAAAAATAAAAAAAAAAACTTTAAAAATTTGTGAAATAGTATAAACAAAAAAAATCTCTGCCGCCACGGCAACAACCTGTCTAATTTTTTTAACAGCCAATTAAGATAATGCTTAAGAGCCTTTATAGTCCGGAGATTTAGCTTAGTGACCTTGATTAGACAAACCACTGGCGAAATGGGGCAGCTGGAGATGGGGCAGGCAGAGATGCGGCAGGCAGAGTAGCAGCAGCCAAAAAAGCGACACACAAAAAAGATTTAATTAATTACCTAAGCTGACCGTTTTTTCTTCAGCTTCGTTTTCCTCCTTCGGTTATCTATTTAAAAAATTATTTTTGAATAATAAAAAATATTAGAAAAAAGAGGCTACAGATAATAAATTCTATCTTTAAGAAAAACTTCTTTTCTTAAGGTCGTCTTCCTCCTTCGGTTATCTATTGAAAAAATTATTTTTGAATAATAAAAAGTTTAGGAAAGAGGCATACCGAAAATAAATTCTATCTTTACGAAAAACTTAACTAAATAGTTAATTTTTACGCAAATTCTTCTGATTGCGCTGTCATTGGTGGTAAATTGTGTTAATGATTGTGCTAATGTGGGTTTCAACTATCAAAGTGTTTTTCAAAATCTGTTAATTGCACACTCTATTCAGGTCGTGTGTCTATTGGTGGTAAATTGTGTTAATGATTGTGCTAATGTGGTTTCAACTATCAAAGTGGTTTTTCAAAATCTGTTAATTGCACACTCTATTCAAAGTCGTGCAATCTGTAATTGCACATTCTGTCAAAGTCAAATATGATAATAGCTTTAATTTTGATTCATGGTCGATAATGATATATGCATTAATTTTAAGAGAAAATCATAGGATGAATTGAATTTCTTATCGCGAATAATTGGGAGTCATAATTGTTAATATTCTTGCTGTCGTTTTCATCAAGGATATTCTTAATACGTGAGATTTTTGCCTCGAAGGTTTTAATGGACCTCATCATGAATGTCGAGGACATTAACGTTGTTCATTTTAATCAAATGCAGAAAATATTTTTTGATTTTTTGGCGGGAAGGTTTTAAGGACCTCATCATGTAAGTCGAGGACATCGTAGTTGTTCATTTTAACCAAAATGGAGAAATTTTTTTTTAATTTTTTTGGGGGGAAGGTTTTAAGGACCTCATCATGTAAGTCGAGGACATCGTAGTTGTTCATTTAACCAAAATGCAGAAATTTTTTTTTTAATTTTTTTTGGGGGGAAGGTTTTTAAGGACCTCATCATGTAAGTCGAGGACATCGTAGTTGTTCATTTTAACCAAAATGCAGAAAATTTTTTTTTAATTTTTTTTGGGGGGAAGGTTTTAAGGACCTCATCATGTAAGTCGAGGACATCGTAGTTGTTCATTTTAACCAAAATGCAGAAAATTTTTTTTAATTTTTTGGAGGGAAGGTTTTAAGGACCTCATCATGTAAGTCGAGGACATCGTATTGCCAATTTGAAGTTGGTGTGCACACACAGACAGACAGACAGACAGACAGAGACACACACCATACCATTTATTATTAAGATTTTTGTATTAGAAATTAATGAATTTATGCATAAATAAATATTTATTATAGTACATAAAATTATGGTGAATATGAATTTTAAAAATAATCTGAGGTTAACGATATGGAGTAACAAAATTGAGATTGGAGTGTTGTGTTTTTAATCATTTTTCTCGAATATCCAGCCGACAAGACAAGACAAGTTTTATTTCCCAACAAACCCATAAATTAAAGTTAGGGAGAAAGCCAAGAGAGCAGACAAGAAAACTAATTAATGTGGGTTTGATTTATTCTATAGGCCCTATACAATGGCACCATGTCATACTTCCAAGATGACTATGCGATTTTTTCAAGAAAAGAAAGTAAACCTTTTAGGATAATCCAGAAGATCGCCTCGCTTGTTACACGTGTGGGATTATAACTTTGATTATGTCCTACGGACAGAGTCTTTTTTTCAACACAACTGACTGTATGTAGGTCCAAGTTCCATCTTCAACAAACAATCATTCGTTTCATAATCCCTAAAACATATTATATACATACGTGAATTTTAACACTATTTTATATCTTGAGAAATTTTTGATTCCTCATCCTTTGCCATCTGATTTCCCAAAAACTGTTTTCGATTTCTATGGTAATCATCCATTTTTAATAATAAACTTCAAGCTAAATGGAAACATTTCTAGAACTGCAAAAATCATTTATTAAAATTTATGTCTTCTAAAACTAATTTCGCCGGTTAATTCTAAGCACTCCTCCCACGAATAATAATTTTTTCTCATTCTTTGTTGAAATAAAAATATCATTTGATTAAAAAAATACTTTTTAATTGCAACCTTGTCTCCAGTTGATTTAACAATCCCCGTATATACAATTCCATACGTTCCATCTCCGAGAACTTTTGAAAATGAATATTTATCCATGTATTTATTTAGATACTACCAAATGTCATTAAACATCAAAACTTAAGAAAACCAAATGACCTTCTAACTTTATAATCAATATGTTTCCTTGGTGATAAAATTTATTAAAAGTAATTTTTGAAAAAGTCGTGTCTTTTTCCTGGTCTTTTTTCTGCTAAAACATTTGCTTTATTTAAGGAAATAAAATATAAACCTGACTTCAAAACATAAAGTAAGTAAAACACAAATTTTATACAACAAACCTTGCAATTGAGGTGCCAATTTTGTTTTTAGTTAATAGATCGCAAATAAAAGCATCAGGAATTTTGAAACTTATTTTAACGAATCAATCTGGTAATATATTATTCATTAAAAACACAAAATTAAAAAATGATGTTATGCCAATTCAGAGTAGGATCCACACCCGTACAATAATATATTTTTTCATTTTGACAAGTGAGACCAATCAGAACAGCTCGGGAAAATCTTTGAAAATACTTTTCCTTCCCAGAGGGGAACTTCATCTGAATCATTAAAAAGTTCTACAAATGCAACAGAAGAGTCAAAATCAAAACAAGCTGTTTAAAAAAATATTTTAAAATAATTATAGCTGCAAACTTTTACCGAAAAGATCCTTTCCTTCCCACAATTTTTAAAAAGCTCTCAAATCAATTGTAGGTTTATTAACTATAGTCGAAAAGGAAATTTTTCATTGGAAAATTGATACCCAACCACAAGAGGGCCCTGAGGAGCAGCTAAACAAGTATGGAAATTTCTCAGTGCTAAAATTAATTGACCTTACCTATTAATAAGTAAATATACTACGATTAACACAGTTTCATTAAGTCTTTGAGCAAAACAAGATCCGGACTTTATATTCAGAGGAATTGAAGCTTTTTTAATAGGTGTTTATCCCATAATTTTGAGATATGTTCCTCTAGAACAGACGTGCGTCACCAATCTACGGCCGCGCGGCCCGATCCGGCCCGCGACAACATTTTATCCGGCCCGCGCACTTTCGAGATATTCAATTAATACCTTAATAATAACTTAAATAAAAACTTTAATTAAAAAATAAACTATTTTGCAAGATTTAATTCGAAAAAAAACTTATCAGCATTAACGTTAAATTTTTCTTTGTTGCTATGTCTAATATGACAGAAAGGTTGACCGCGAATGCCGTGTATTCAATAAATTATGGGAATTGAAGTATTTTTTTGCGAAAGATGAATTAAAGCAGAAAGCTTATTGTTTAATATGCCACGAACATCTCTCTGTTATGAAGGAGTATAACATTCGACGTCATTATGAAACGAATCATGCTCCGATATATTCCAAGTACACTGGAAAGCTACGTGAGGATAAAGTTGAATCACTGAAACGCACTTTACAAATTCAACAAGGCCTTATAAAAAAAAATTTGAAAATAATGAAATGTAACAAGAGCTGGATACGAGATAACGAAAATTATTTCACAACACGGGAAACCTTTAGTGATGGGATGTATATCAAAAATTGCATTATTGAAGCAGTTAATTGTTTGTGCCCACTAAATCTTCCTTATTTGATGGAATAAGTTTGTCGGCGAGTTCTGTATCACGGAGAACTGAAGAGCTTGGAAAAAATATATATACAAATTTGTGAAAAGACAAGTAATATGTTGTGGTATTCTCTTGCATTGGATGAGTCAGTTGACATTTCGGGAACATCGCAACTTCTTATTTTTATTCGTGGAGTTGATGAGAATATTCCATAACTGAAGAACTGGCATCTGTTTGTTCTATTCATGGAAAACCACTGGAAAAGATATTTTTGATGAATTGGAACAAACTATAAGTGACTATAACCTTGAATGGGAGAAACTGAGTTGTGTTACGATTGACGGGGCAAAGAATATGGCTGGTTCTAAAAAGGGTCTAGTTGGGCAAATAACTAATAAATTGGAGGAATTACATATTTCAAACACTGTTTCATTCATTGCATCCTTCATCAGCACGCACTATGTGCGAAGGCTCTTAATATTTCATGTGTGTTGAATCCAGTTATTCGCATAATAAACTTTGTTCGAGGGAGCTCACTTAATCACCGTCAGTTTAAAGTTTTACTTGACGATTTTGGATCTGAATATTTTGACTTACCATATTACACTGCAGTTAGATGGCTTAGCTGTGGTAATGTATTAAATAGTTTAAAACTCCGAAGTGAGATTGATATTTTTCTAACCAGTAAAAATAACTATTATCCGAATTATCAGATCTTGCTTGGCTATCAAAATTATCATTTTTGGTTGATGTTACAACTCACATGAATGAGCTAAATCTGAAATTACAAGGAAGGAAAACTTAATTTGTGATTTCTACAGGATAATTAAAGCATTTCGACAAAAATTGATGTTATTATTCGAGTCACAACTTGGAGTACGTCAGTTTTCACACTTTTCTTGTTTTAAAAGTTTTTGTGAGGCAAACTGTAATGAGATCGACATTACTTTCCAAATTGGAATTATCAAAGAATTAAAACATCATTTTTTACATAAGTTTTCTGAACTTGACAAAATTGAAAGCGATATAATTTTGTTCGAAAATCCATTTTCTTGTAATGTTGAAAATGTTCAACATGAATTACAATTAGAAGTTATTGACTTACAATCAAATGAACAGCTCAAAGATTGTCACAGACGGACCAAACTCGCTGAGTTCTACGAATATCTCAAGGATGATGAGTTTCCGAGACTAAAGAATTTTGCGATAAAGATGATTTCTATATTTGGCACAACTTACCAATGTGAGCAAACGTTTTCGAGGATGAAATATGTTAAGTCTGCCCATCGTGCAAGATTGACTGACGGACACTTAAAATCAATTCTCATGATAGGATGCAGCAATTTAAAACCAAATATTGATGAACTTATCAAAAAAAGATCACAGTTCCATAGCTCTCATTAAAATTTGTGTTTACTTTATTTTTGTTTAAATTAGTTTTTATTGTAAAAAACACACTTATGAATTTCTAGTAAAATTATTAATCCTATGCACGTGCTCCGGCCCGCGTTCATTGTGTTGGGGTCAATCCGGCCCGCGAGTGTGCAAAAAGTTTGGTGACCCCTGCTCTAGAATATCATCAGGTTGAATATGAGAGAGATCGAAGGACTTCTCATTGCCCTGTTTTATTATCGAACTATTAAATAACAACCATTGAGTTCTATTACTACTCTTATTCTTGATTCTCGAAGAAAGTTCATTCCCAAAAGTCCTTGAATCACTGAGAGCCGAACTTGGTTGATATCGAGGGTCTATTTACCTAAAAAATAAGATAAATAAGTATTAACTATTTGCTGACTTGGATGTTTCCACATATTTTCGATTTAGAGAAGTTTAAACAACTTTAATGGCTGTAAGCTTTCAGTTCGGGCTTGAAAACGTCAGTATTGTTTAAAAATTCGAGATATTCAGAAGATAAAAGGAAAATTCGGAAAATAATTGTTCTTCAAAAAAACGTAAGTCTCAGATTTAGCTTCTTTGAATAATTTCTTAAATTCAACAGATTCGTCCTTCATATTGACACTTAGATATATCCGACTAGCCATTTCAGGAGAAAGACAAGAAATATTCTCGCGAATAAAAAACGATGATAAAGAGATTTAACATGGTTGTAAAAAACAATTGGTTCGGGTGATTTTGATAATTCAAATAAAATTCAAAATTTACAAGCAAAATAAAAGTCAAGACAGTCTCCAAGGTTTAACTTATCAGGAATATCTTAAATCCCATTAATCCCTTTGAGTTTTGAGTAGTTCATCAAAAGTGTTGAACCAAGAAGGCTCGTTGTTTTTCACGGATGTGATTTCAGCGCCGTTATCCATTTGATTTGTAATCCACTAAAGGAGGCATCATCTGAGGCACAACCACTGCGCGCTTGCGTGGGTACTCGTGAGGAAAATCGGGTCAAAACGAGGAGTCTTCTCCTACGTGTTGGAATCACGAAATGTTACTTGTCCTGTCTTTCGTATTCTAATGGGAAATTGTTATGTTAATTAAGTGGAAAAGACGTTGAGAGAGACGAAAACTTTATAGATCGCATGATAACCAAATATTTTTGCAAAGCGTGATAAATTTGATTTTCTAACTTCAAATTTTCCTAGAACTAAATTTCCAAATTTAGAAATTAGAAATTGTACAGCGGTGGTAGAAATCGAGAAGTGAGGTCTTTGGGGTAGCGAAATCTAATCCCTTTGAACCTTTTTAAGTGGTAATTAGATCAAAACAAATAATTTTTCGATAGTAAAAATGAGAAAACAAATTCACTTAATTTGAATGAAATGTTAGAAATATAGACAATCACATTTTTTGATATGATAAATCTGATTTTGAAATCATTTTGGTGATATCCCTTAGGGGGGTTCTGACTTTTTCCTTAAAAAACGCGTTGAACAATGCAATTTAGGATTTTTATTAGCACTGTGTCTATTCCGACTTCTTCTGGAAGAAAAGCTCATTTTGCAGCCAGTACAGTACAGTAATGAGATTCACACAAATGGACTGCACTCACATGTATTTTTAAGGCTCCTCGGTTGCAAAATGTCTTTCCACATTTGCTACAGAGAACTCGTTTCTTTCCGTTTCGTCCAGTTATGATACCTCCATAAAAATTTTGTTGGAATGAAAAATTTTCTTGGATTTATGCTCACTATTTTCTGCGTAGCTATTGATTAACTGCTCTTGTGAAAATGCTTTCTGTATTACAAAATTTTGCATCTGCTTGGTGAAATTTTCATAAACTTGACGCATATAAAGCCCATATTGGTATTGAAAGACAGAGTACATAAACATTCCTAAAATTGGAGAATTATTTTGATATAAATTTTCAACGTTGAACGTTGCATGTTGGGTATTCCTGGAATCATTTAGTCTGTACTGTTTTGAGGTATATGCTTGGCTATGATCTATATAAAGTTTTTGTTTTTTAATTTTTAATAAAATAAAGTTTTCTTCTTCTTTTGATATTTTGCTTTGCTCGTTTTCAACTTCAATATTCTAAAATTATTATAACATTGAATAACTTTAGAATATCTATTAAAATTCTCCAAACTCCAACCCAAAATATTGAGCTTTTCGCCGAGTTGATTTCCTGGAAGAAGTATGGCAACCAATTGAACAAATTGTTGTAATGACGTTGGAATTTGATAGTTTTTATAATAAAATAGCTTTAAAAATTCCGATATAGATTTGAGATAATTGACGTTCGTTAGATTTTACTACAAAGTCAACTTTAGCATATAAGTCAAACCATGACAGATCAAGAAATGATGGCAAGAATCACATTTACGATTCCAAGTAGATTTACATACGAATTTCTGGCAGGTACAAAGCGAGCATGAGTCATAAAGTTCTTAATATTATATAAAAAATAATATCAACTTATAGCAAATATTGTGCAAGCAAATTAATAATTTAAAACTGATATACGATATACTAAATTCATTTACAATAACATTAAATCAAACAATATTGATAAACCACATTTTTAAGATTATAATCTTTATATAATATTAAAATCATTTATATGTTTAAAGTAAACATGGACAGTTATTTTAAAACTGCTAGAAAAAATGTTAAACCTTATTAAAAAAAATTTCTGTTGAATCCATATTAAAAATGTGATTCAAAATACGGTGTTCTAGAATTATAGATACACAATGCGCAAATTGATATTAACTGAACGTAAAGCATTTATATCAATGTTTCTGCAACGAACCTAAGGAACTATGTACGATCTAACTTAAGATGTCAGACTTACAAAATAAATAAGAAAATAAATAAATTAATAAAAAATATTGTTATATATCAATTTTGATGTTTAATAAACGTTTTTGCATGCAGAACTGGAGTCAGACGTTCCTAGACCTTAGTTTCTTTATAGGCTACTACAATGTATGCTAATCGCTATCCATAAGGACCCTTCTAGAAGAGGCCTGGAATTATGCAGTTTATTGATAAAATCTCTAGAATACATTAAAAAATTCCCTAAAATGTTATAAATCAGTCAATTAACAAATTTGAAAAGCTGAAAGTTCTGAACTTTAGATATTTCTAACTAAAATGAGTCTTTATTTCCGACAAAACACCCTCCCGAGATCTCCACTTGTGTGCAACCAATCGACCTGATTTTTCCAGGACAACTGCCTCCTTTGATCGTCTATTATTAACTTGTTCAACCTCCTCTAAACCATTTTACTATCTCAAACTAAGGAACTATGTACGATCTAACTTAAGATGTCAGACTTACAATGTAAATAAGAAAATAAATAAATTAATAAATTAAAAATATTGTATATATCAATTTTGATGTTTTATGAACGTTTTTGCATGCAAAACTGGAGTCAGAAGCATATTAATACATACGTGAATTTTAACAATATTTTATATCTTGAGGATAGTTTTGATTCCTCATCCTTTGCCATCTGATTTCCCAAAAAAACTGTTTCGATTTCATGGTCATCATCCATCATCCATTTTTCATAATAAGAGATTACACCCAAAGGAATACACGTCCGGGGGTAATTTCCTATTGGGATGTGCAGATAGCGACAATGTTCAGTCAACTCCTTTCAAATAAATACAAATCAATACATTTAGTGTCTTTTTCAATTAAAAAAATATCGAATCATTGTCCTAGCTCCCACACGCTGCCAATCCAAGACAGAAAAAAGAGATGGACTGGTGATTGAACCATACTAAACAACCTATCCTGTGATTTGATATTAACTACGGGTATGTTCTCTAAAAAAGGAAATGTTTCATGAAGCCGCTTTTTCTCTAAAAATGGCAGGAGTACTTATAAACCTGAACAAGACTGTATTACAAGACAACAAAGGGATTTAGACAACGCGGAGATGGATTTGTTCAAAGAGCGAGAAACCTTATCCATTGAAGTCTCCGCTTTTACGGTAAAAACAAAGTCAGGAAAGTCATTTGTCGACTCATTCAAATTCTCTGATCTTACAAAACTCAACAATCGACCACAAACCTAACCGAGGAGTAAATATCAGAAAAATTGGGCAGTTGAAATGATTTTCCTTTATCGACGACATATATTTCAGCAGTCGACAACGAAACATTGAAAAAAACCTACAACCTGTTTAGTCTTTCTAAAAAGATGTAAAAAAACGCTGTGAATTAGGCATCTATTAAATTGTTTTGGGTGTATTTTGGGTTTTTTTATTTGACGATTAGTCTGTGAATTAGGCATCTATTAAATTGTTAATTAGTTTTAATGATTTTATTGTTTTACGACATGTATGTTGACTAGCAGTGATTTTCTAGATGTATGCTATTATGTCGCGTCCCACACGAGCTACCCATCCCATGGTGGTTACATGTCACCTGTCAATAAATAATAATGCCTGTCATGGTGACTGTCAAATTTAATAATTAATTTAATTGCATTGATTTTTAATCAATAATCGTTTCAACAATAAAAATTTATTAAAATAAAGCGTCTACGTTTTTTTAACTTGATTCATATTAACTATTTTAGACTTCCCTGAACTTGTTTTAATCTGTTAAATAAAATAATAATAAAATAGACCTCTAGTCGATTGTTTGACAAAATTTGAACAACTTCAGCAGGTTCTCCATATGGGGATTCAAATCGGTTTAGCCTTAGGGAAGGATTTGTCCCAAAATCCTTTAGAACTCTAACCTAACAATTATTCACTAAAAATACTCCGCTCCCAATTGAAAAATCGTATTTCGATTGATGAACATTCATTTTTTTATTCATGCGTTTAAAATATGGTGAATTTAAATTAGGTGGAGTAAAATTCAATATAAAATCACTAGCATACAAGTTTTCTAGCATATGTTATTCAAAATTTACCTGAAACATCTAGAATATTTTCTACATCCATATCCTCTGATGATACATGATAAAAATCATCCGAACACTCACTTTCTTTGAAATTAAAAAAATTAAAAAAACTTTTATCATCATGAATGACGGTGTTTATACCAGAAACTCCTCTTTGTTTTTTAAATGGTGTTTCATTTATAGAAGAATGAATAGTCGTGTTATATGTAAAAGTGCTTCGTTTAATAAATTGGATCCAGTTTTTAGTTGATTCTTCACTCATCAGCTTTGAAAGATTTCGTGTTAAAGTTTGATTAAATCTTTCCACGATACCCTGAACAGATAAATATTGTGTCATTACTTGTGATTGAGGATGATTTGGTCTTCCGTAAATATGTTGGATTTTGTTTTTCGTGCAAAAAGAATCGAGATATTTATTCCTAAACTCAGTTCCATTATCTGTTTGTAGAATCTCGCAAAAGCCGATTTCTGAACAAATTTCTTCGAAAGCCTCACAAATATTAAATTCCAATATAAAACATAAATATACTTATTGCAGATTTATTTTAACTCCTTTACAAATGGCATACTTACTGTAAACATCAATGAAGGTAAATTTGACTATAGTATGATATTCTGAGATATTTTTTACAAAACCTATTATCTTAATAATAAAATGGTATGGTGTGTGTCTGTCTGTCTGTCTGTCTGTGTGTCTGTCTGTCTGTCTGTGCACACCCACATTCAAATTGTTACAAACCAGATCAAATTGTCAAAACCTTCCCTTTTGTAGTTATTCGATAATGAGGCACAATAAAAGGTTGATATCCTCTAAGAACCTTCCTGTCAAAAAATTTTAATAAGAAAGAATATCCTCGATGATGAGGTCCCCCAAAACCTTCAAGTCAATTTTCTGCGTTTTTGTTAAAATGAACAACAAGAAAGTCCTCGACTCACATGATGTGGTCCCCCAAAACCTTCAAGCCAAAAATTAAAAAAATTATTTTCTGCGTTTTTGTTAAAATGAACAACAAGAAAGTCCTCGACTCACATGATGTGGTCCCCCAAAACCTTCAAGCCAAAAAATTAAAAAAAATTATTTTCTGCGTTTTTGTTAAAATGAACAACAAGAAAGTCCTCGACTCACATGATGTGGTCCCCCAAAACCTTCAAGCCAAAAAATTAAAAAAAATTATTTTCTGCGTTTTTGTTAAAATGAACAACAAGAAAGTCCTCGACTCACATGATGTGGTCCCCCAAAACCTTCAAGCCAAAAATTAAAAAATTATTTTTTCTGCGTTTTTGTTAAAATGAACAACAAGAAAGTCCTCGACTCACATGATGTGGTCCCCCAAAACCTTCAAGCCAAAAAATTAAAAAAAATTATTTTCTGCGTTTTTGTTAAAATGAACAACAAGAAAGTCCTCGACTCACATGATGTGGTCCCCCAAAACCTTCAAGGTAAAAAATTAAAAAATTATTTTCTGCGTTTTTGTTAAAATGAACAACAAGAAAGTCCTCGACTCACATGATGTGGTCCTCCAAAACTTTCAAGCCAAAAAATTAAAAAAATTATTTTCTGCGTTTTTGTTAAAATAACAACAAGAAAGTCCTCGACTCACATGATGTGGTCCCCCAAAACCTTCAAGCCAAAAAATTAAAAAAATTATTTTCTGCGTTTTTGTTAAAATGAACAACAAGAAATTCCTCGACTCACATGATGTGGTCCCTCAAAACCTTCAAGCCAAAAATTAAAAAAAATTATTTTCTGCGTTTTTGTAAAAATGAACAACAAGAAAGTCCTCGACTCACATGATGTGGTCCCTCAAAACCTTCAAGCCAAAAATTAAAAAAATTATTTTCTGCGTTTTTGTTAAATGAACAACAAGAAAGTCCTCGACTCACATGATGTGGTCCCCCAAAACCTTCAAGCCCAAAAATTAAAAAAAAATATTTTCTGCGTTTTTGTAAAAATGAACAACAAGAAAGTCCTCGACTCACATGATGTGGTCCCCCAAAACCTTCAAGCCAAAAAATTAAAAAAATTATTTTCTGCGTTTTTGTTAAAATGAACAACAAGAAAGTCCTCGACTCACATGATGTGGTCCCCCAAAACCTTCAAGCTAAAAATTAAAAAAATTATTTTCTGCGTTTTTGTTAAAATGAACAACAAGAAAGTCCTCGACTCACATGATGTGGTCCCCCAAAACCTTCAAGCCAAAAAATTAAAAAAAATTATTTTCTGCGTTTTTGTTAAAATGAACAACAAGAAAGTCCTCGACTCACATGATGTGGTCCCCCAAAACCTTCAAGCTAAAAAATTAAAAAAATTATTTTCTGCGTTTTTGTTAAAATGACCAACAAGAAAGTCCTCGACTCACATGATGTGGTCCCCCAAAACCTTCAAGCCACAAAATTAAAAAAATTATTTTTTGCGTTTTTGTAAAAATGAACAACAAGAAAGTCCTCGACTCACATGATGTGGTCCCCCAAAACCTTCAAGCCAAAAAATTAAAAAATTATTTTCTGCGTTTTTGTTAAAATGAACAACAAGAAAGTCCTCGACTCACATGATGTGGTCCCCCAAAACCTTCAAGCTAAAAAATTAAAAAAATTATTTTCTGCGTTTTTGTTAAAATGAACAACAAGAAAGTCCTCGACTCACATGATGTGGTCCCCCAAAACCTTCAAGCTAAAAAATTAAAAAAATTATTTTCTGCGTTTTTGTTAAAATGAACAGCAAGAAATTCCTCGACTCACATGATGTGGTCCCCCAAAACCTTCAAGGTAAAAAATTAAAAAAATTATTTTCTGCGTTTTTGTTAAAATGAACAACAAGAAAGTCCTCGACTCACATGATGTGGTCCCCCAAAACCTTCAAGGTAAAAAATTAAAAAAATTATTTTTTGCGTTTTTGTTAAAATGAACAACAAGAAAGTCCTCGACTCACATGATGTGGTCCTCCAAAACTTTCAACGCCAAAAATTAAAAAAATTATTTTCTGCGTTTTTGTTAAAATAAACAACAAGAAAGTCCTCGACTCACATGATGTGGTCCCCCAAAACCTTCAAGCCAAAAATTAAAAAAAATTATTTTCTGCGTTTTTGTTAAAATGAACAACAAGAAAGTCCTCGACTCACATGATGTGGTCCCCCAAAACCTTCAAGCCAAAAAATTAAAAAAAATTATTTTCTGCGTTTTTGTTAAAATGAACAACAAGAAAGTCCTCGAGTCACATGATGTGGTCCCCCAAAACCTTCAAGCTAAAAAATTAAAAAAATTTCTTTTCTGCGTTTTTGTTAAAATGAACAACAAGAAAGTCCTCGACTCACATGATGTGGTCCCCCAAAACCTTCAAGCCAAAAAATTAATAAAAATTATTTTCTGCGTTTTTGTTAAAATGAACAACAAGAGTCCTCGACTCACATGATGTGGTCCCCCAAAACCTTCAAGCTAAAAAATTAAAAAAATTATTTTCTGCGTTTTTGTTAAAATGAACAACAAGAAAGTCCTCGACTCACATGATGTGGTCCCCCAAAACCTTCAAGGTAAAAAATTAAAAAATTATTTTCTGCGTTTTTGTTAAAATGAACAACAAGAAAGTCCTCGACTCACATGATGTGGTCCCCCAAAACCTTCAAGATAAAAAATTAAAAAATTATTTTCTGCGCGTTTTGTTAAAATGAACAACAAGAAAGTCCTCGACTAACATGATGTGGTCCCCCAAAACCTTCAAGGTAAAAAATTAAAAAAATTATTTTCTGCGTTTTTGTTAAAATGAACAACAAGAAAGTCCTCGACTCACATGATGTGGTCCCCTAAAACCTTCAAGATAAAAAATTAAAAAAATTATTTTCTGCGTTTTTGTTAAAATGAACAACAAGAAAGTCCTCGACTCACATGATGTGGTCCCCCAAAACTTTCAAGCCAAAAAATTAAAAAAATTATTTTCTGCGTTTTTGTTAAAATAAACAACAAGAAAGTCCTCGACTCACATGATGTGGTCCCCCAAAACCTTCAAGCTAAAAAATTAAAAAAATTATTTTCTGCGTTTTTGTTAAAATGAACAACAAGAAAGTCCTCGACTCACATGATGTGGTCCCCCAAAACCTTCAAGGAAAAAATTAAAAAATTATTTTCTGCGTTTTTGTTAAAATGAACAACAAGAAAGTCCTCGACTCACATGATGTGGTCCCCCAAAACCTTCAAGCCCAAAAATTAAAAAAAAATATTTTCTGCGTTTTTGTTAAAATGAACGACAAGAAAGTCCTCGACTCACATGATGAGGTCCTCCACAACCTTCAAGCCTCGTGAGGCCATTAATTAGCTTAGCTATCTTTTTTCGATGACATAAATTCTTTTTTGTTAAATTTTCGTTAAAAAAATAAAATAAAAGCTCTAATTGTTATCGACCATGAATAGACTGTGCAATTATCAGATTTTGAAAACCACTAAAAAGGAAAAAGCAAAAATTATTAGAGATTTACATAATTGATTCTTTTTAACTGCCGAAACTGACAAATTCGATTATGCTACTGTTTAGATTTCTTAAAAGATAGAGGCAAATAAAATTTAAATTAGTCATGTAAATTTCAATTTGCCTATATTTAAATCTCCTTGATTTAACAGGCTTTAATTTTTTTCCTTATAATACTACAAAGATGAAGCTGATTATCATTTTCTTTACCGAAACAGACAAGTTCGATTATGCTAAAGTTTCAATTCCTTTAAACATAGAGGCAATTAAGTATAATGGCTTTGATTGGATAATACACTTTACATAAATTTCACTAAATAAATTTACGTAGAAAATTTAATATAAATTACTGATTCGCGTTTACAAAATCATAAGAATGTCCTATAAAGAGAGATCTGAGAATGTTAACAAACAAGAGAATATGAACCATATAACAAAAAAAGAGAAACGAGGGAAGATGTGCTTAAATGGTGAGGGAACTTAGACAACAGCTGAACAAGGTCAGGACTGCTGTTAGACTCAACTACGGGTAATAGAATTATGCATTCTAGGTTAATTGTTTGGGATGAATGTACGATGGCTCATAAAGGCGCATTCAAGCAGTTGACCGAACATATAGAGATATCAAGAATTGTAGCGACCATTTGTTTGGGGGAGCATTAGTTGTATTGGCAGGTGATTTTAGACAGACGCTGCCAATTATTCAAAGAGGGACGCCTGCGGATGAATTGAATGCCTGCCTCAAATCGTCATATTTGTGGACACACGTGAAAAAGGTAAGCTTAGATGTAAATGTACATGCACATTTACAAGGCGTTAATAGCATATTCCCCAAATCCTTCTAGATATTGGAAATGGGGCAATCACTTCAGAAATGCACGACCAGAAAATTAGGCTACCGGAAGAATTATGTATTTTCGTAGAAACAGCAGAAGAATTATTGAATGCCGTCTATTCCGAACTATCTGAACACTACGTGAATTTCGACTGGCTGCGTGAACGAGCTATATTAGCTCCACTTAATGATGAGGTACTTAATATAAATTTAGATTTATTAATGAAAATCCCTGGCAGAGAAGAAATATAATAATCGGTCGACGTTATTATGGACCATGAAAGGGCCTGCGATAGATTTAAGAGACTACAATTTCCGCTGAAGATAACAAAGGCCCTATGACAATAAACAAGGCCCAGGGACAGTCTTTAAAGGTAGTAGGCTTATTTTTAGAGAACGAGTGCTTTTCACATGGCCAGCTGTATGTGGGGTGCTCAAGGGTAGGTAGAAGAGAAATTTATTTATATTTGCCAAGGATGGACGGACTGCAAACATCGTTTATCCACAGGCCTTAGAATAAGGTTATATCAAAGCAGGTCGCATTTATATATCTACATAAATTTATAGTTATTTAAGGAAACTGCGAGCGTAGCGAGCAGGGCCTCCGCAGGAGCTAGCTCGCAGTGAGCGAAGCGAACTGCTGAGCTAGTTACATATACAGGGGAATACATTTTAAAGAGGAATGTTGAAAATTGAATAATAACGCTAAAAATATTAAATTGCCCACACGAGTAACGAATGATTAAACCACATTAATTATGACATCTGACAGCCAATGACCTCGTAAAAATGATTGATTGACAGGTGACATGTAGCCAGCATGGGATGCGTAACCACCATGGGACGCGACATATTATGACATATTTCTCGTAAATAAAAGTCATTAATTAGTTCCGCTTAAGATTAAAAGTAAACTTTCGGAGGCCTAAGAATTTATGCCCTCGCCTTCGAGACCACTTGCCTGGTCGTTATAAAAGCTGAAAAGTTGTTACGGCTGGTGGGCGAAAAAATCGCATCAAAGATCAATGACCGGAGAAGGACGAGCTGGCTCTTCCAGCGCGTCTCGGTCTCAATTTTCTGGGGGAACTACCTCTTCGCCGAACTGATCCTCAAATTATTATGAATCCTGCCAATGCCTGAAGCCAACTTAGATATTTCAAGTTCTTCATTCGAATCTCACTAATTAAAGTAATTAGTTACTCATATGCCATTGTGAAAGATTTGTGTCATCATCCATGATTTCACAAATTATTCTGTAAAGAAAACACGTTGGAAATAATATTTGTTAAAAAAACTCATCTTCATTGTGAGACTTTCAAACACGGGAATATGCGGAATTAATCTGACGGAATCGAAAGGCATTTTTAATATTTTTAATGTTCTACGTTGCATTACTAAACCCTGCGTGAAACGCATTTTTCTTTAGGTTTTGAATGATGACTAGGGCAATTTTTTGCCTAAAATGCCTTTTTGCACCAAAAGGTCTATTATTTAAATAATTAATTTAAGCTATAATTTAATTAAAATAGATTTATCTACAACGAGTTATAAATGCCTTAAATGCTTAAAAAATTGTTAAGGTCCTAAAAATTTTTTTAAGGTCCTAAAAATTTTTTTAAGGTCTTAAAAATTTTTAAAATAAATTATTTTTAAATGTTACAAAAAAATATTTTAAAAATAACAAATTAGGCACGCTATAAATTACTTTTTTGTGTTCAAATGCCACGTGTACGTTCTACAATAAAGTCTAAAGCTCTAAAAGCCTATGAAACTTACGTAAAAGAATTCACAGTGATTAAAGGCAGTCTATATTGTAAAATATGTATGATCTACGTCAATGCATCAAAAAAATATTATATTGATCAGCATAGACAATCTACAAAACATCTAAAGCTTTTGAGTAATTTAAAATTATTTTTTTTAGATAACAATGAAGGATTCCAACAATCCTTAGATTCCCTATTCAACAATCCTTAGATTTTAGATCTCAAAAGATTTTTATGGTTGTTGACGAGGGTGACGTAAATGGACAGAAGTTTGTAGTTTCTCATTGGGAATATCGCTTATCCAGAGAAGACCTATTTAATTTCGTGTGAACCTTTATATGAATCTGTAACTGCTAACACAATTCTTCAGATTATCGATGAAGAGATTAAAAAATTCGAGATTATACGCAATAATTTTCTTCTTTTTCTTTCTGATGCAGCCCCGTATATGATTTTGGGTAGTTTGTTGAATTATTTTAGCCGGAAAAACATTGAAAATGCTTTATCCTAGGATGTTCCATGTAACATGTGTTGCACATTTGTTACATAATTGCTGTCTCAGAGTAAAGGCGTATTATTCGGACGTTGATAATCTTATTGCGACTATAAAGACATCAATAGTGAAAAACAAAACTAGAAAAAAAATGTTTTCTACAATTGGTTATCCGCCCGACGTCATCATAACTAGATGGGGTAGTTGGCTGCAAGCAGCATACTATTATGCAAATAATTTTGTATCAATTGCTGAAATTGTGGAGAATTTCAAAGACGACGGAATATTAGTTAAAAAGTAAAACAAGCAATTGAATCGCCAACCTTAAGAAAAAGTCTAATGGAAATAAATGAAAATTATCAGATACTTAATCAATATTGAAAAAATGGAATCCACAAGTTATACAATAAATGATGCACATTCAGATCTTTGTTTGTTAAAATTTCCGTCTGATAATGCAGAAATAAATGAATACATACAAAAAAGATTACACAAAATGACATAGAATCAATTATAGAAATGGAGAAAAGTAATATCTCCCCTGAAGAATATGGACTAATAAGAAAATGTCAGTGTACATCATCAACCGTTGAAAGAGCATTTTCTATGCTTAAAAAATTAATTACTAAGATAGAGGTTTCAATGCGGAAAATGTCAAAATTATTTAATACCTTACTATAACAAATAATTTTTTACGACTTTTTGATTTAACCTTATTAAAATGTGCCTAAAAATGTAGAATAAAGTCCTAAAAATTAAAAATAAAGTCCTAAAATGCCTATTTTTAAGGTCCTAAAAATAAATTTTAAGTGCCTGAAAAAAATTGCCCTAATCATCATACTCTTGCACATAGCCATCCGTCTATTAATTTCTGAGTCACAACCACCATCTCTGGTTATCAGACTTCCAAGAAAGATATAACTTTCAACACATTCTATTTTTTCGTCGTCGACGATGACACTAATTTTTCCAGACAGAGAAGTTCCCAGTTCCTTGCAGAAACGTAGGAAACCCTGTCCATTCTTCTGCGTCGCCTCCTCGGAAGCAAGGCTGCCAACTGAGGTGTCAGTGTGGAGCATAATCTTCATTCTGAGTAAGTTCAAACGTTCCGCTTTCAAACAGGGGTAGCATTTTAACCAACCACCATTGGTGACTCCTCGTTTTTAAGCGGGCCTGTTTGCCTCCAGAGGAGATAATTGCTTTCAACGCGTTTAATACTGAGTTCGTTCCCAGATAAAAAGAACTCTTTTACTATTTCTCCATTTGGAAAAAAAAATTTCGACTAAGCAATTATGCATGCCAGAAGACTCCTCTGTTCATTGTATTTAAAAAGAACAGTCATTTCTGTGTTACAGTCAAACCTCTATCGCACGCCACATATTTTCAAAAAAAGGAAAATTTCTAAAGAAACCTCTATTTCTCGCCAACTTCTAAATCTCGCCACTACTTTTCATTATTAAAAAATTTTTTGGGTTAAAACATGCGCAAGTGTAGTAGACTTAAAAAAGATGCATAATATTCTAATCGATGTTAAAAACATATGAAATGGAACATATAGCCGCTGTTTTTTCTTCAATCGTGCGAAAAATTTTTTTACAAAGATCAAAAAATGATCTCGGTCTTGAGAAACAAAAATTACTTGATAGTGATCCTCTTTTCTCAGCAAAAAACGCCCATTCAATCTAACATATTCAACTATTGATACAAAAGTTGTGACATGGATAGAACCTCGTGGCGGATTCATGGACGACAATTCTTTTTCGCCGTTCTACGCGGAATTACTGATTTTTGCCGTTCTAAGCAATGTTAGACAAAATTGACAATGGAACTGATCTTGTAGATTCACATAAGAAACAGATTTTAAATGACGACTTTCTGTTTACGTATTTTGAATGGAAAAATGTTACTTAACGAACAATTGGGAGTTGTTTTAAGCATGGTAAATGAATTACATGTGATAATTAAACACAAGAAACAGATATTTCAATTACGTATATAATTTTCAATTTTTAGTAAAAAACCGGAAGTGCAAAATTTCTATTGATTGCCAAATTCTAAATTTCGCAAGATTTTGTCGATCCAAAAGATGATTAAATTCGGAGGTTTGACTGTATTTCTCTAGATGAGGAGAAATATGTTTCCTAATTGAGTCAACTGCGGTGGCCAGATCCTCAATATATAAGTTAGCGTTGAGATTGATTACCGGTTCCTTAGTAGCAAAAGTTCAATCTGGATATTGAACAGAGTAAATTTTCCGAAAGGATAGATAGATAATTCAGAAAGTTTAGGCTTAATGGCAGCTTATGCCATTAATTATGAATATTCAAAATATAAGCGCAGAAAGCTTGTTAGAGACGGACAACCGGACTTTGATTTAAAATGAATCGTATGGCTGGAACACTTTATTTTTTGGAACACATTATATGATCTCTACCCAAAATGAATAATTCTATTTGATAAAAACCTAATAAATAATTTCTTTCTCTTTTGTTTGGTGACTGGAGCTTTTATTTAAAAAATTGGTAATTTTAATTGTTTTTACATTGTCATAAGATATGAAATTACAAGGTTTAAAAATCGAATGGATGGAAAATGCATTTTTTTAAGATATGAATTTTTAAAAAATTTTCACAGGCAAAAAAATTCATGCACTCACGCCAAAACTAGGTCCGTATGTAAAATCTTTATTCAAAACCTTAAGTCAAACTGATTCCTGCCAAAGTAAAAGCCCGGATGAAAAAATTAAGTAATTACCAACATTAAGAAAGTGTGGCTCGAAAGTGGCGCCTAGTGATGCCAGCTCGAGCAGGTCAGGATTGAATCGCATTTCTTTAAAAAGATCTAAAAATTCGTCCCAACTTTTTTTGAAATGAGGTCTTTTCAAACACTGAGTAGCCGACGCAACTCCATGACTCTAACGCTTCTGAACATTCCGTAAGCCCAGCATGTTCAAGTGAGTGGAAAATAACAGAGCTACAAAATCCGTAGATAAAGAAAGAGAAAATAGATAACACGCAAAGGCCAGCTCTTTACAGGAGAGGACCCTAATTCCTCCAAAGCGGACACGCAGACTTGTAAGACCCGGAATACTACACACGAACTTAGTATTTAAGATCGATCAGAAAAAATCCACAACAGCATCGTCTATGGCCAAAAGACAATCTCAGGTCAATACCAAAATAGTGAAAAGAGAAGGTAAATTATTTTTGGGATTAGTAAAAAGTTCTTCGAATGAAAAAGAGCGTGGTCGGAGCGACACATACAAATTCGACAGGAAATGACTTAAAAAAGTGATAGTTTTTCTGAAAGAGCTTTTTCTAATCCTCGGCTGGAGATTGGGGCTCTCAGGACGATAAGGTCATCTGAAAGTAATTAAAACGTTACATTCCTGGTAAAGAAGTTGACCACGTTTAATTATATGTCGTTATTGATATTTGTATGAATAAAAATGTTATTGTAGGACTTGTCTCCAAGTAACACAACGGGTACTTAGATACTGAGTGATCAATCCTGCTTAAGTAAGCCCTAGTTGCTATGATGATCACCGATTTTGTTTTTTCCTGAAATTTAGTCACTCCTTAAGTTTTCAAATCATTTTCTTGGAAAGAAGAGATGATACTACAGGAGTACTCTTTATCATCATTTCGATTGTTTAAGAGTTAGGTGAGTTATAATTATATTATGTGAGTTAGAATTGTTAATTTAGTCCAATTCGTAGCCAGTCCCTCCCATTATAAAGTGGGTCGTAGAATTCTTAAATGACCAAACAATATACCTGATTCGTCATCAAAGATAGTTCTTGTGTTATCACCTAATATAAAAATATTTATCTATACCCTCCCCAATGGAACTGGACTCTAGATAATCTCAAAGTAAATAAATATGTATACTCTGACTATTTTCACATTCTGCAAATGCGAGTAGTGCAAACAAAAGCAGTAACATTGCTAAAGCCCGGCGAATTGCCTAATAACCCTGCAATTGCACTCTTAGCGTAGTTGAACATTCAATAAACACATTTTGTTAGTACATTAACGGAGTCGATCACAATTCCAGTGGTTGGTCTGTCGTTCACAGCCCTTTTAGCCCAAGAGGCAAACAGTGACATCACTGCCTGCATTCTAATGTATTTTACGCCCACGTAGAACGCCTCGAGCATAAGTTCAGCCAGAAATTCACTGTTTTATGGGTGAGTGCTTTCATTTACTGAATGTACACTTTTTTGGAGGATGGGGAATGTGTCTCCAAGTAGTCCCCGATAACGTAATCCAGTTCGGGGTGCTCATTCGTCCAAAAGATTAAGTTTCTCGAATGCCCACGTAAGATGAAATTATTTATTGTGACTGGTCTGTCCCTGGGAATCCAATTTTGGTACGTCTTTGAATTGATTGAGGAATTTACTTGACAATTCAGATGTAAAAGGGTAATTAAAAAAACCATCTAGCCATTAAGTACAGGCTCGCAGGACTGAGAGACAATTCCAGCGTAAAACAGCCAGCGAAATCTTCTGAATAAGGAATATAAATTCCCTGGGATCTTCGGAGCGATGTGTGCACAGACAGCCAAGTTTCTTAAGATGAGCAAGTGTCTTGGCCTCAAAACACAGGAAGTCTCGACGGCAATTGCCCAAAAGCAAAATCGATCGCGCAAATCCTTGTATTTCGTCAGTTTCGTAGATTCGGCCTTCTCGGCCGACGAACCCTGTCGACAAGCCGTGGAATTCAAAGCTCCCTTGGCGAAAGAGTCGGCATAAGTGACGTCCAAAACAAGCTGCTTCTCGAAGCGTACAACTCGTCGGTTCTAGAACTGAAGGGAAACCAGATTTTTCCAGAGCTTTGTGAATTAGGTTGATAGCTGCTTATCTAGAAATAAGTTGCCAGGGCATCAAAAGAGTGCGAAAGAAACAAATTAACCAGCCCTAAGTCTTATATTCATAGTGGAATAAAAATGAAATATGTCGGAATAAACCGTCAGATCGAATTCTATACATTTAAAATTACTCTCAAAAAGGAACAGAGCGTAATTAGAAGGTAATTCTCTGTCTATTATGAGAAAAATGCCAAAATACAAATGTAATTCCATCCTTGAGTGTAGAGAAAACCCTTTGAAGAACAACATCAAAAACATTCCTTGGATCACTGCAATGATATTAATTAGACAGATCAGAAGCACAATTACTGTCCTCACACGGCGGAGTATGTTGAATTCCACCCACATATATCCGACAATTAAGTCTAAACCACTGAATAATCATCCCACTTGTCGTGCGTGTATCTAAATGAGTCCGAGAGAGGGGTTGATATTTCACGAAAATCATCCAAACTAAAATGTCTCTCAGCGTCCTCTTGGTCGACCACACAATCACTTAATGCCTTCTTATGAGCCTGTCTCTGTAATATTCACAGTCCCCGGCCTTTCTACTCAACATGAAGACAAATATATTTTACCATACTTACACAACAAGTACAGAAGAATTACTAAACTCACCAACAAGCTTAGACCGCTTTTATTATTCTCAATGATTTTACTATTCTCAACAGGCAATCTAACACTCTGAACTTGCCTTTATCTTAAATGCAGCAACAAACCAGAACTATCGCTATCCACAGTCCCTTCAAGGCAGAATTTAAATTGGCCCAACCAACCTTACGATTGCACAACTTCTTTAAAGAAGAAATCAAAACCAACAAATCCAATTCTCGATCATTCAATAATGAGGAATATAACTGTATTTGCTGATTTGTAAGAGCACAACAGACCACGTATTCTCCTTAAACATAAAACAAAGCTCATTGGACTTTTCATAGGAAAATAATGTGAGAGGGAACTGCTTGTCCTTCGAATTATGTAAAGATTCACTATAGAGATCAGTTCAGCCAGTTTTTGATCTCCCTTTAATCTTTGACTTTCAGTAATGTCTAAATCCCGTCCTCGAAAAATTGGATTTTCAAACTTTTTCTTAAATTCCAAACACAATCCTTTAATATGAAAATACAAACCACCAAGAATCTCTTCGTTGACGAAATTAACCAACGAGAAATACTCCAAAAAATCATTTTGAATCAGTGTCCCAGAAAGAATAATTCTTCTTCGAATAGCCAACCACATCAATGTTGTGTAAACCTGACTTTGTTGTTTTTTAGTCGATGACCCCAAGCGGTAATAAAACAATCAGAGACTTCATCACAAATCAATAGACTGGACTCAATTCTTCTCAATAGACTGCAATGCAATCTCAAAGTCTCGTATGAAATGATCATAACCGGTCCATTCGACCTTCTTTCTTCAGAAAACCTTCCTTTAAATGAATTAAACATCAAATCACTCAAAATCGACTTGATAGAGTTTTTTTCATTTCCATTGGCGGTCATAACACAAATTTTATCATCTAACCACTTTTTAAACTCCTTTCTCAATTCTATGTCAAAAATAATGACAAAATAAACTTTTACGAGACTGCTTGGAGTTACCACCACGACTTTATCAACCACGAGACTTCCATAAACTACAGGATTAAAGTCCAAATTAGACAAATGCATTTCAAAGTTTTGCCAAGTCCCTTAAAAATTAGCAAAATTAAACGATCATTTCATCTGCCATTATACATTCACGGAAACCTGTGAGTTGTGCTCCAGTGACACAATCAAACATGAATTTTATGCCCTGAAATTCAAATTTGTGGAAAAACTTCTCGTTGATGTGGGCGAAGGATATTTGAGAATAATGCATCTACAACCACGTGAACTAATTTGTCATTTCTAGTGGTTTTGTTTAAAATACTCGTTTTGTCGTAGTGATTCTTCCATGGAGAATTGTGGAAGGGTGAATAGTATTAATGCATTCTCATTTTAATGATCGTGGAAAGATGTTCTGGTAAGTCTTCGACGGAATCCGAAAGCTCTTTCCAAAGATTCATTTGAAATATACCCGTTTAAGGGCACTTTAAATGGTTTATAAATTCTCTTGGATAAAGCCACTTCGACCTGCTTGAAACAATTTTGTGAAATAATCCTCACCTCGACAAGTGTAATTTTGTTGTTCGATTTGTCGTAAACAAATATGTCGGACTTGTTATCCGGGACAGCATTATCCGCCGGAAGGTTTGTGTCAACTCGGATTTTCACAAATCAGTTGGTAGTGATAGATTTGACTAAATGGGTTTTTAATTTTCCATAAATATTCACGTGGAATATCAGCTTTGATGAATCATCAGCTTTGATATTATCAATTCATTTACATTTCCGGAATTGTATTTTCGAGATAAGAATTGTGCGATAGTGGCCATATGAGTTTTCTTTGAATTAACGACCCGAATTATCTAACATCATACAACTTGATAAATTATCAAGATTTTCAATTCTTACAGCCGAATTCTGAGTTTTCTGGAAACAAATTCAAATACTTTGTATATCAATAGACACTAAATTAAGGCAGTACGTCGGTGTGTGTTCAATTGAGTATACATCTGGTTAATCATTCTAACTATTAACAAAATAAAGATATTGAATAATCGATCATTGATTTGCTGTATTTCATAATCACTTCTGAGGTCAGGGATGTATTGTAGAGAATATGATTGATTATATGCATTGATTGTGACATATTTCAATATGTTATTCGTGACTTATCTATATGTCAGTCGAGAGAGTTGTTCAATGAATTATTTACTTATGATTTGTCTGTTGTCGATGGCACATCATGTTGTGCCCCAAAGTGTTCAGGTTGAAGAACAAGATTCACTGGTCGATCCAATAGAGGACAGTCACCATGTTGAAAATGTCCGTCATAACCGTGATGGTAGTGGATATCTGAGAATGGGATGAACCAGTAACCAACAAATACTAATTCATAACAAATAACCTGTCAATTTATTTAATATAATTTCTATTTTTTCATAAGAATATTTAAATGGTCAACAAATTGTATAAAGTGTTATTAATAGTACATTCCCGTCCATATCCTTGTGGTGTGTTATTATGGTAGTAATATCGATACTGTAATCGACCTTAGGCAGTGAATGTGATAAGTACAAGCGTGACAACCGACAACATCAGTCGGAATCAGGTGGTGGAGTGGGTCAATGACTTTATTCCTTTCCAAATAGAAAAAGTGGAGGATTTAGCGAAAGGGTACCACTACTGCATTCTCATGGACTTTTTATTCCCAAGTACAGTATTGCTTAAATGAGAGAAATCCTTTCCCCCTCTAAACTAAAGACCAAGGCATGTCAAGAATACGAGTATTTCCAGAACCTGAAAGAACTGCAAAACCTCTTTTCGAAGACAGGCGTGGACAAAGTGGTGCCCATCCAGAAATTGGCGAAAGGCCGATTCCAGGACAACTACGAGTTCGTGCAGTGGTTCCACAAACTATTCCTAATGAACTACGACCCCTCTTCCAGGGAGGAGACCACTCTCCGCCACAGAAGGTGGTTTGGGGTGGCCAAGCAGAGTCGGGAAATACGTCCTGTCAAGACTGCTGTTAATTCTGAGGTGGCCTCTCTCAAGACTGCTGTCAATAATTCTGAGGTGGTTTCTCTCAAAAGTGAACTGCAGTTGGTCAAGAGTGAGGTGTGTTTAGTTGTATAACCAATAGTATGAGACTTTGTACAACCATGTCCTTAAAGTGGAGTCTGAACGGGATTCCTACTATGCTTCCCTACAGCGATGTGAGAGGCTCATGGACTTGAAAGACACGATCACCAAAACTGAGTTGCAGGCAGCCATTTATCAGGAGGACTAGTCACTTTCATTATTTCGCATTAATAAGCCATTCTCCATTTCAGGGTTAGGAATGTCGGATAGATATAAATTGAATAGAGCAGGAGAAAGGGGGGAACTCCATTTGGAAGCAATCTTGAGATTGATTTGATTCCATTCAGCCCTCTTCTTTCGCTGAGGAAATTTGAAAGTCAAAGTTTTATGTTCGAGTTGATGGATAGGTTAAATATTTTTTGAGTCAGTATCTTTCTGGAAACTGGAAACCTTCCATTATAAACTGGGTTAATGTGGTAAGATGTGTCGAGGTAGAGAAATTACTCCTAAAACCATGTTGGATGTATGTAAGAGGGAGAGTAGGGGTTATCAAATCGAGGTCAGCCCAGCTCGAGAATTGGGCGTATAAGAGAATTTTTTCATCTATACTTAATCCTTTCTATATTGCCACGAAAAAAAACCAAATATTTCATGGCAATAAGCAGGGTGGAATTATAACGCGACCCCGCTAAATTAATTAAACACAAAATATTTATTAAAAAAACTCCGGTACTTTTGTCGAAGTGGTCGCAGTTTTTTTAGGCCTTTTAAAAAATCTAATAATTTTTGAGGTGGAATATATTTTATTTAAGTCGCTCTATCAATAATTTAAAATATTATTAAATTTTTTACTAATTTATTTTCTAATTTTTTTAATATTATGGCGAGCATGTACCTAATATTGATATAAACTGGCACTATAGGTCACATGGAAAATTCTGTTGTGGACTTATGCAACATCAAATTCCGACAGCTCCCAATAAGTAAGGAGGATGCAGTGCATTTTGAGTGCACACCCAGACAGTAGAACGAATGTGGGGAAGTGCAAAATGCAAGAATAAAGCTCAAAGAGGAGCTGTAAGACATCATCTGGGATCTTATTTCGCAGGTTTTTTTAGTTAGTTATTTTTTCAGAATTTATGTGGCGAAAACAAATACAGAACTATAAGGAATCTTTTGCACAGATTGTAAAAGACATAAATTCCTTCTACAGTCCTGGAATTTGGATGCCGCGTACTAAAAATGACTAAATTGGTTAAATAAATTTTTAAATAATTTTAATAACCATTTAAATTATTGATAGAGGGTTATAAATTAAATAATCTATTTTTCACTAAAAAAATTAATTAAGTACTTTTGTCGAAGTGGTCGCAGTTTTTTTAGGCCTTTTAAAAAATCTAATAATTTTTGAGGTGGAATATATTATATTTTATTTAAGTCGCTCTATCAATAATTTAAAATATTATTAAATTTTTTACTAATTTATTTTCTAATTTTTTTAATATTATGGCGAGCATGTACCTAATATTGATATAAACTGGCACTATAGGTCACATGGAAAATTCTGTTGTGGACTTATGCAACATCAAATTCCGACAGCTCCCAATAAGTAAGGAGGATGCAGTGCATTTTGAGTGCACACCCAGACAGTAGAACGAATGTGGGGAAAAAATTAATTAATTTTAATTATCTTCTAAAAAAACTGCGACCACTTCGACAAAAGTACCGGTTTTTTTAGTTAGTTATTTTTTCAGAATTTATGTGGCGAAAACAAATACAGAACTATAAGGAATCTTTTGCACAGATTGTAAAAGACATAAATTCCTTCTACAGTCCTGGAATTTGGATGCCGCGTACTAAAAATGACTAAATTGGTTAAATAAATTTTTAAATAATTTTAATAACCATTTAAATTATTGATAGAGGGTTATAAATTAAATAATCTATTTTTCACTAAAAAAATTAATTAATTTTAATTATCTTCTAAAAAAACTGCGACCACTTCGACAAAAGTACCCAAATAATGAATTATCTTCACTAAAAATTTCTGAGATTTTTTCAAAAAAATACAACTTGCCTGTTTCTCGCCGATCTATTGATGATCTGAAAAGTAAAAGAGGATCTAACATTATGTTTCATAACCTAAGATCTGACATTTCCCGCAAACAATATTTAAAGTTTGCTGAAATCGATGATAATACTATTGCTTGGGTCAATTCAATGGATCTTAAAGGAGCCATTTTAAATGATAGGATTATTACTGAGAAAGCAAAAGCCTTTGCATTGAATCTCGGGATTACTGAATTCAAAGGAAGCAAAGGGTGGTTAGTTAAATTTAAAAAGAGGAATGGTTTGAAATTACGCAATATGCATGGAGAATCTGCAACTCCAAATTTTGACCCTAATTTAGTATCAGATTTCATTGAATTAATCAAAAATAAAATCAGTCTTTACGGAGCTCAAAATGTTTATAATGCCGATGAAACTGGCTTATTTTACAAAATGATACCGTCTAAGAGTGTTTGTAAAACCATTAAATCTGGCTATAAAGTCCTGAAAGACAGAGTTTCTGTTATGTTATGTAGAAATGTTGACGGTACAGATAAGCGAACATTCTTACTAATTGGGTTGTTTAAAAATCCAAGATGTTTCAAGAATTTCGATATCAAAAAATATGTTATATATTCAAATTCAAAGAGAGCATGGATGGATAGCAGAATTTTTAATCAATTTCTATTAAAATGGGAAATGGAATTGCGAAAACAAGATAGAAAAATTTTGTTTGTTGTAGATCAATCTCCTGCACATAAGGTGAATTTCATGAAATTTACATTAGGTATTGATTGAATTAAAACAAATTGAGATGTTATTTCTACCACCTAATACAACATCTTTTTTACAGCCCATGGATCAGGGCATAATTAAATCGTATAAATGTAAATTCAATTCTCTAAAATTTTCTAATATAATTCAAAAAATTGAAGCTGGGACAAACCCCTATGTTGTTACCATTAACGAGGCTTTTATCGCTTTAAACAAATTAAAAGAGTTCTATAATCAAGAAGAATTCTTTAATATAGAAAATCTTGAGTATATTGAAAACATTGGATCTTCAATGATCCAAACTCTAAGAAGAAACAAGTCGAAACTTACTGATTTTTTTGTTTTTAATTAATTATTTTGGCTTAATAATTTAAATTATTAATGGATTTAAAAATCGATAAGTCTCTCGAATCCGCCAAATTCTCGAATCCGCCAGATTTTGCCGATCCCCGAAATTGGCGGATTCGAGAGACTTTACTGTACTTAGGTATCGATTCTAATTAACATGTAACTGCAAGAAGTCCACATGAAAGATTCTGAGGGAATTTTTTGATGTTAACAAATATAAATATTTTAACAAACAATTATCAACATTTACAACAAATTCAAACTCTGCAAATTTTTAAAAAATAAAACTGCTTTTGGTGATACTTATTTTAGAAGCTATAAATAAACTAAAAAAAATTTTGTCAAATTTGATATTGCCAAATTTTACAAACAGAAAACGGATGAGAATTTTATTTACAAAATCAGTCATCAATATGTTCCGGAACAATTTATTTTCGAGTTTCCAACAACGGAGAAGAATTCAAAAAACAACTGATGAATCAAATATGCAAAAAAATAAAATCAAAAAGTTTAACAGTCCAAGTTTATAAGTTTAACTGAATGAAGGTGTGATTGACCGCTTTAAACAAACATTAAAACAAAGTATGGCAAAACTGATGGAAAAAATAAAAAAAATGGAAACTATATTTAGACAAAGTAACATATTCGTATAATACGACACATCACTCGGTGTTGAATGAAACCTTCAAAAAGTTTAGTAATATTTCTTGAATATTTTTATAATATTAACAAAAACAGTTAAAAAAGGAACTAATTAGCTAATGAAGCCATCTGTCCGAAGTGGACCCCGCCAACATAATTGACGTTGCGTTGCCTCTCACGATAGCAACGGAGATCAACTGGAGAAGCCACCGGGTCTCACGTGTGTCGTGGCTTTTTAATGTGGCTAAGCGTCCAAGCTTCTTTAGGAAGCGAAGCGATTTCCCACTTATTCCTCCAGTTGTCTCGACCACAATCGGACAGAACACGAATCGATCTCGTAGCGCTTCATATTTTCCTGAATTAACTTGAATTAACACTGTGATTCATGAAATAATAAATTTTTATCTCATTTA
>NW_021835914.1:22500-37682 GCF_006345805.1 Octopus sinensis | reverse complement strand
CGGACTGCTAGATTATCTCTCAAATATATTTTATCCCTATATCAATATTTGCTTTTGTTTAGGCCCAATTTAGCGATTGTTGCCACTGAAAACATTTGGGTTATGAACAGTACCCCATTCAACGAGTCTGCAAACTGATATAAGTCCTTACCTTTCCCAGGGAAGAAGGATGCGATTTGAGGGATTTTAAACTGATATTTCTATCATGTTGGCCCACTACGACGAAGCTCCCTCCTTCAATCCCAAAACCAATATTTTGTTTCTGACAGACCTCAGGTTCTCAACGACAACTTCTTGGAATACCAGATAAATACAGAGTTATCACAACACGTCTGGAAGCTAATTTGTTTCCCACAGAATTCTCTATTTGGAATAAACGACTCACCATTCCATCAGACATAAAAATACTTTCAATAGTGTGCTCTACAAATGATTGCTAGAATATTCTCTGACCATTGTACAATAATAGAATGTTCCGTGTATGAAAGGAAAGTATCTGGAGGTCAGCACCTGCTCCAAAGTGCACCTAAAATCTGTCAACTTTGGTGTTTAGCAAAGCAATCAATTAAGGAATAAATCTGAAAGTTGAACTATCCAACATTCTGTTTAAGACAGCGGCCATGAAGCTGTAATAATTTATATCAAAAATGAAAGTTATAAGTCTTAAATATGTCACTGAGCCAGAGGCCGGCTAATCTGATCAAAAATTCATATGAGAGGAACAACAAATTTCGCAAATCAAATTATAAACCGTTAAACATGGTATCACCTACTTACGAATTTCTCTTGAAAAGTGAAAACAGAATAAAATGTGACTACGAAAAAGAGAGACAGAGACAGTCACAAGGAGATAGAGAGAGGCGGAAAGAGAGAGAGAAAGAGAGAGAGAGAGACTGAGAGAAAGAGACTGAGAGAAAGAGAGAGAGAGAGAGAGAGAGAGAGAGAGAGAGAGAGAGAGAGCAAGAGAGCAATGAAATAAACTAGAATTGAAGATGAACGTTAAAATAACGCCTCTGAATTTTAATACATATATGCTGTAAGGAGGATTTCAATGTATTACACAATACAGTATCTGTTCAAAAGAAATATATCAGATAAACAGATAAATGAAAAACTGACTAAACAACTTAATTGCGCTGTATTGTTGTGTTGTTGTTGTTGTTATTATTATCATTATTATGCAAAAGTGATTTCATGCTAATTTCGTTACAAGGGAAGTTTTCCTGAGGTTTTGTGATAACAGCTCTCGTCAGATCTTAATAATCTCTTAAGTAGCAATTTGTGTGTTGTGCTGGCTTCATAACCTAACTCAAAAACAATTTTCACCATTTTGTTAAACTGTCTTCCTTTCTCTGTCCAGGACCTCATATTTCAGAGTTGTTTATTAAATTTATTTGATATCCGCTGTACTATAATACCATAATTTAGCAAATTCTATGGTGTTACAAATCTTTCTCCTCATATTTTGTGTTCACTTCGTAACATGTCGTGTGCTTATGGAGAAAATCACAGTCTTATGTTAGTAGTATAATAAATTTCAAAGGATAAGGCTCATTGGACTCTCTCATTATTATTATTATTATTATTATTATTATTATTATTATTATTATTATTATTATATTATTATTATTATTATTATTTATTATTATATTATTATCTATTATTATTATTATTATTATTATTGTTGTTGTTGTTATATATTTGAATTTTGCTTTGTATTTGTACAAGTTGTCTCACCTAGAGATCTCAAGAGACAACAAGTTAGATGTTCAAGTTGGTATTATGACTAGGGTGCCATATTTTTGGTTTTGTATATAGTGTTGTTCTAGAGAATGTTTAAGAAAATATAAGAAGGTTATGTTTGTTTTAAAATTTGGGATTACATAGACAGTATTTTTCATAGGATATGAGTAGTTACCATGAGAACTATCTTTTGAATTTCTGTCATTTTGGGGTTTCCTGTTATTTGAGCCAGGTAGAAAGCAGCCCCTTTTGCTATCATTCCTACGGCACATATGAAAACAGGCAATGTTTATGTCTTGCCAATGTCTATTTAAAGATTTTTATACTTGCTCAGTTTTTGGTAGGTCTTGACAGATACATTTATATCGATTGGGACAGTCATATCAATGAGGAGGCATGTTTTTTGTCTGAAGTCCTTCAGTATAATGTCTGGTCTATTGCATCTATCTTTCTGTCACTTTATTATTATTATTATTATTATTATTATTATTATTATTATTATTATTATTATTATTATTATCATCATCATCATCATTATTTAGGCAGAATTATTTGTACGCCGGGCGAAATGCTTATGGTATTTCGTCTGTATCCACGATCTGTGTTCAAATTCCGCCGAGGTCGAATACTGCCTGTCATCATTTCAGGGTCGATAAATTAAGTACCAGTTACACACTGGGATCGGTGCAACCGACTAGTCACCTCCCACCAAATGTGAGTCCTTGTGGCTCCAGTAGAAAGAATCATTACTATTTATTTCTAATTAGCATGTTTGTTACCGAAACACACCCAGCGAGTGAAGAATAAGAGATGTTACAGTATGGCCGAAAATTTAGGGAGACGAGGTGGCAGGGGGCAGTCACGAATTATCTTCATGTAATACGACATAAACATTTAAATTGATAGGGTTTTTCTAAAGATATGAGCAGTAATTCTCAGCAAAATCTTTTGGATTTCTGTGAGACATGGTTCTCCTGGGATATTATCTAGATGTTTTTGACATCCCCTTTCTTATCATACCTAGGACACCTACAATGACAGGAACAGATGTATTTTTATCAGTGGGAACACTTACATCTATAAGTCAACACGTATTTTCTTCTTTGTCTTTATGACTATGTTTGGCGAATTAGCCTGGATCTTTCTGTTAGTGTTGACTGGAAAATCCCAGAAGATAGTAACATTTTTACCGTCACCGACTGCCTCGGGATGAGTCAGTGTTTACATATTTTCCAATGTAAATACTGTCCTGCCCTATTGTGGCATGTTTTGTATTTGTTTGCTGTCAGCACAGGACATCCCGAGACGAGATGGTCTATTGTTTCGTCAAATGTGTCATAGAATCTGCATTGAGGGTCAGAACTGTTTTGAAAAGCGATAGTCTGGTAGTTTTGGACAAGCAAGCTTTGATTTTGTGCTGCGAATATGAAACATGCAGTCTCTGCTTTCAGCCCTGAAATTCTCAATCACTAATGGGTTGTTTACATCAGCATTTCGACTACCAGGCTATCGCTTTTCAAAACAGTTATGAACCTCAATGCAGATTCTGCATACTTATATACTATCTATGCAGAGGCTTCTGGCCCTCTCTCTTCAATTCATTTCTGCTCGTATTTTGCAGTCTGCTCGATCCATTTTGCATGTTGCGTGGCACTGGTTTCAGGTTCTTCATCTAATTCAGGTTTAACGCCAAGTTTCCTTGCGAATTTCCATGCTTCTTTGACAACAGAATGTGATTTGTTGTTGTTGTTGTTGTTGTTGTTGTTCTTCTTCTTCTTCTTCTTCTTCTTCTTCTTCTTCTTATTATTATTATTATTATTATTATTATTATTATTATTATTATTATTATTATTATTATTATTATCATTATTATTATTATTATTATTATTATTAACATTCCTAAATGTCTTAGCTGCCCTTAAAAACACTGTTTTCTGAAGCTGTCATAAACTAGGCTTTATGCATATTTCCTCCATCTTGCTATTCCTGCCCTTGGGTGGTGCTCTCCATTCATATTGAATTGTTCCTTAGTTCTTCTGTCTAACTTTGCTAGTCCTTTTTTTGTCCAATCTATAAAAGCTACAGAGTATCTAAGTAAAGATATTGCCGAAGTATTTACAGTCTTCACCAGATTCGGACCAGTTCCTTATCATCCATTCATACACCACAAGATATGGCAATATCTGTGATTTTGTTTTCCCTCATCATTTTATTAACTACTAGCAGTATCACCCGGCGTTGCTCGGGTTTGTTTCGATTCTTTAGAATTGGAATTTTTGAAAAGTAAAACTTTTACATTATGTAGCTTGTTATTCTCTTTAGTGAAAATTTTCTGGTCGAAATACACTGAAAAATGGTGACACAGCAGTCACAAAATCGTAAAAAATAGGGATTTTCATTGAAAAAAGCACCTTTTTGATGTAAATAATTTTTGGTGTTACCATGGTCCGATTTGAATTTTTTTCTTCTACTGAAGGAAGACCAAGCCTTTTTCTATCATACTCTCAATTTTGGTCAACTTGCGCCGCAGGGTCTCTGAGGAGATAGTGTTAGTTGAAGGCTACCAAACTTGCCATACACAGACAACTTCAGCTTTATGTATAGAGAGATAATAGTGTCTCCAAGCAGCAGTCCCTAAATTTCAATGGATTGTAAAATCCAACAAAATTCTATACTCACTATTTTCAATGACACCTTCTAGTTTACGCTCGAACCATTTCAATGACCATTCAGAACCGTACCTCTCACACATTCTCCAATGATGACGTTATGAGGACACTTTTTGAGACATTTGATACACTCACTCAAAATATGTGAAACTGTTTAAATTTTGAACCTAAAACATCCTACAGAGCGGTGATTCAATACACTTATCTATTTGGATGTTGGTGTAGTTTGTTCACTAAGTTTGTGCCTGAGCGCTGTATTTGAGTGCCTCATTGTATCTATCCTTTTAGATCACTTTTCCGTAGCCGTCTCCAATTGCTGATCGTGTCTTTCCTTTCCATTTCTATGTAGAATTGCCTATGCATCGCTTTCACTTTCCACTTGTTCATTCTTTGCTCTTCATCTTGTTTTTTTAAAATTCTTTTGGGTGTGTCACATTTTCACTATTTCTGACAAAAACAACCAAAGATTCAATCTCCTGTTTGACAAATCATCGCAGACTTTTTTTATCTTTATTGGCAACGTAGATCTTGCATCACGAAACCTATTCCACGAAACCTATTTCACCTGTGTTTCTAGACACGTACAATCTACCGACATATATTTAAGGTGCATTTCCTTGTCCATTTTCGTCACTTCCCGGTTTTTCTATCAATTTCTTCAAGCTCGTTATTTGTCATTCTGACATCACCTGCACCAAATTGAATTAAGAATATTGCCTGTATATTCATTACAATGATCTTGTTCTATCCATTCTTAGAAATTAATTTGGTTCTCCTAAAGTATTCTCGCCTAAAACTTTCCTTCATCTCCCTCGATTTGGTTATGTTGTACTCCAAAATATCAACCCCCTTAACATCTTAATTCTCTCACAGTTGGGAAGTTCTGTACCATCTGATAATACTTCGCCTTTTTTAATGATGAGCACACCACACTTATTAATCCCAAATTCCATGCCGATATTCTTATTGAATATTGGCACACTTGAAATGACCATTTCTTTCACGATCATTCATACCGAAGATCTTTAAGTCAGCCTTTATACGAGTGATTCGACTTTTCTCCATTTTCGAAGTCTACCCCGATGTCAATCTTCATAATATCTGTGTTAGGGGTATCATAAAAATCACAAACAGCGAGGGTGAAAGACTATCTCCCTGTATTATACCTATCTACTTGTAGGCAATGGGTAGAATGGTTTTAAAAAATTGGTAATGTGCCACTATTAATTTAAATTGGCGGTGTAGAAGGTACCAGGTTTAGAAGTGTGTTTACACTTTTTGTCAGAGGAAGAACATTAACCTAGTTGACCATTCTGAAGGTTTCCGAGAATTGTGGAGAAAGGAAGGAAAAAAGAAATAACGAACAAACGAACGAACGAAAGAAAGAAAGAACGAACGAAGGGAGAATGTATACCGAAACTAGAGCTTTCAGCTGACTTCATGCAATACAGTCCCTTTGATAGAGGTTTCCAAGGACCTAGTTGGGATTTTAAATCGGGAAGTAAATTAACTGTACCACTTTAAGAAAGAATCACTTCATTTCTCTGAACTTTCTTGACGCAATGATATTAGGGAAAGGAAAACGAAAATTCTATTGAATTCATGTAAAACGGAAATCTTAATGAAACACTGGTTGTAAATTGCAGAATTTCGACAATAAATGTAAAGTTTAGAGTGGGCATGGTAGCCAGCGCTTTGTTGATTGTGCTTCAATAGAGCTGAATAGATCAAGGAATGTTGGATGGAATTATTAAGAGAATCCCTAGAGAGATTCTGCAGCTTAGTAACCGGGAAAGACATTAAGAGCTACAAATGACAGAGCAAAGAGAGATGGAGATATGAGAACATGAATGATGTAAATAACGATTCGAAAGTTAAAATGGATCGTTGCAGTGTGATGAAATATTGCATGGGGAATAAGGATCAGGAAATAATGATGTTCTTTTAAGAGAGAAGCAAAAGGTACAACGATGAACGTTGGGGGCAGAGGTGAAATGTTGGCAATCGAGAAAGAAGAATGATTAGAGACAAAATAAATGGAAGATGGAACGAAATCCAGTCGTATCTAAAAGAGAAGCTGTAACACATCTGAAAAGAAGTGAGGTTTAAGGAGTATGAAGATAAAACTCGCGAGTGTTAAGTCTTTAAGAGCTGAGATGAAAAGAAGAAATAAATAAAACATGGACAGTTAAGCTATAAATTAGATTCCAGGAAAACTTCATTCATCATTAATGTTCTGTAGGAAACAGCAAAAACAAAAACTTAGAGGAAATAATTAAGATGGATGGAATTGGTAAGAGGTTTGTGAAGGTTATGCAAATAGACGAGAGAAACGGTTCATCATCTGCTATCTGGATTTATAATGCTATTTGAGAATGAGGCTTTTTAAAGATATAATAATGCATTGATGATGGTTGCGGCGTGGACAAAACAAGACGGATTGGTTGGAAAATTCTCTGTGTGGGATGAAGCCAAACTTGTGAAGGGGATTATTTTGAAGAAGAACGTAAAGAAACTGTGTAGAAATTTTGAATGACATCACTGCGCAATCGCTGGAATCAATTTTAGAAATAATCGAAACAATGCCATATGTAATCTCTCTATATATGAAGCTGAAGTTGTCTGTGTATGGCAGATTTGGTAGCCTTCACCTAACACCATCTCCTCCGTGACCCTGCTGCGCAAGTTGACCAAAATTGAGAATATGATAGATGAAGGCTTGCTCTTCCTTCCGTACAAGAACAAATTCAAATCGGACCATGTTAACACCAAATATTATTTACATCAAAAAGGCGCTTTTTTTCTATGAAAATGGCTATTTTTTACGATTTTTTGACTGCTGTGTCACCATTTTTCTGTGTATTTCAACCAGAAACATGTTCACTTAAAGAGAATAACAAGCTACATAATGTAAAAATTTTTACTTTTCAAAAATTCCAATTCTAAAGGGTCGAAACAAACCCGAACAACGCCGGGCGATACTGCTAGTGTTAGTAAAAACTGTCTCAATGTCAATAATTTTAAGGTCAAGAAGCAAAAGTAAACGGAGAAAATTTCAAAGATTACACTTCAATATTTGTGAAAGGAAGAAAGACTAAAATTGTAAAATTTGTGATTTGGTCGGAGAGTGCTATAGGCAAGGCATGAAAGAATGTAGCTCAGCTATGTCTAGAGATATGAACATATGTGAGCATATGCCTATGTATGCATGTCTATCTCTATGTCTGTCTGTCTATCTATCTATCTATATATCTATATATCTATCTATCTATCTACCTATCTATCTCTCTGTCTATTTATCGCTCTCTATATATGTATATATATATATATATATATATATATATATACATATATAGAGAGCGATAAATATATATATATCTATATATATATATATACGTGTGTGTGTGCACGTATTTATATATATATATATAGACAGATAGATTGCTATGTATATATATATAATATATATATATACATAGCAATCTATATATATATAGTATACACACATACATACATATATATGTAATATATATATATATGTACGTATGTATGTATGTATATATATATATATATATATATATAATTAAGAGCATAAAAAATTTCTAGACCCTATGTTGAAAGTAGACGCTATATCGTCTCACCACTTTAAAAATCACAAAATTACACATGTTGAAATGGAGGAAGCAAGCCAACGGCAATTAATATCAATTTAGATAGCCCTGGATTAGCTAATTTCTGGATTTGCCCAATGGCTTTTCCTCATCAGCAGAGTATACATGCAGGAAATAAATTAGATATGTGAGATAATTGGTTAATCCCGGGCTATCTATATTGTTATTAATTGCCGCTGGCCTGGTTCCTCAATTTCAACACGTGTAATTTTGTGATTTTTAAATTGGTGAGGCGATTTAGCGTCTACTTTCAGCATATTGCCTAGGAACTTTTCTATGCCCTTAATTATAATTATGTATATGATTTCACACCTTAATCAGTCTATTTTTTATATGCTGGCCAGTGATATATCTTAAAAAAATTTATCCTTTGTTACTATATTATTTTTTTTTCTATGCATCCAACCACGTGCTTTCACATACCAACACTTTCACCCATATATATATATATATATATAATTACTGTAATTATATATTGTTGTTATAATTATGATAATATAGGTTCCATTCAAAGCATAACGTTTTCAATTCCCAGTGGTTCGGCCCATCTTGTTTTCAGTCAAAAGTTTAGATTTAGTTGCTTTAATGATATTCACGACATGACGAATAGATGACACAACATCGGTTAAGAAATTTGAGAAATTTCAAAAGAAATGCGAAACCGATTATCTCTCCAAAGACTATGTCACTATACACAAAAGTTTATATCATTTTCCTAACATGACGATTTTAATATATTTTAAAACCAGATAATACAAATCTTCTGAATTTTTTTCAATCTATTTTCTTTTTTATACATCCAACCACGTGCTTTCACATACGAACTCTTTCACTCGGGTGGATTATGAGCTTCGTCATTGACGGGTCTATAAAAAATAGCGCCAGTCAACAACCGCAATTGATAGAATCAATTTCTAATCCTGCTCTAATTGCTGTCCACTCATCTTAATTAGAAATTATTTAATTTATATACTGCTAGAGCTGCCGGGAGGAACACTTGCCTCTACGAGCTGGCGTTTCTCTCACTCTTGTTAGTCATGCAGAAAATATACGCAACTAAGAACACATTTAACAGCCATCCAATGACAGTTAAATTTTACGACTACCTACAGATCATAAATACTCAAGAAGAGCACGAAAATACGATCTTACAAAAGCAGCATACTTAGCAACCTCCTCTATGGATCCGAATGTTGGAAAACAACCAAAAGTACTGTAAAGAAATTGGAGCTGTTTCAAAATAAATGCTGACGAAAAATTTTGAAGGTCTACTGGTCAAATTATGATCTGGAATGGCCAACTACGCACCAAGGTTAATGTGAAACCAATAAGAGAAACTGTTGAAGAAAGGAGATGGAAATGGCTGGGTCATGTTTGTTGCTATACACCGAACTCAATTATCAGGATCACTTTGTAATAGGATCCACATGACCGACCAAAAGAAATGTGGAAGGGAACAAAAGCAGGGGGTTAACACTGGAACAAACTGTCAAGGACGCTCTCAGTGTTAGATGGTGGAATGATCATGTTGTTGCCTCAAGTGCCACAAGGCACAATGAAAACCGACTGAATGCATGAGAATAATATGTTCTGGTTTTCAAAATAAATGCTTACGAAAAAGTTTGAAGGTCTACTGGCCGAATACGATCTGGAATAGTCAACTATAATTAAGGCTGATGTGAAACCAAAAAGAGAAACTACTGAAGCAAGCAGATGGAAATGACTGGGTCGGGTTTGCTGCTATACACCGAAGTTAATTGTCAGTATCGCTTTCTAATGGGTTCCACAAGGTAAAAGAAGTCATAGCCGACCAAATGAAATGTGGAAGGGAACAATAACAAAAGCAGAGGGGTAACAATGGAACAAATTGTCAAGGACACTCTCAGTATTATAAAGTGGAATGTTGTTTGTTCCTTCTCGAGCCACGCGTGGCTCATAAGGGCCGGTTTCCCGGTTTCTTTGGCGTATAGGTTTCCCACCTGGACGGGAGGTCGGTCCGTCGCAGGTGAACTGCAAGATGCAGGAGGAAAGAGTGAGGGAAAGTTGTGGTGAAAGAGTCAGCAAAAGTTCGCCATTACCTTCTGCCGGAGCCGCGTGGAGCTTAGGTGTTTCGCTCATAAACACACACATCGCCCGGTCTGAGATTCGAACCCGCGACCCCTTCGACCACGAGTGCGCTGCTCTAACCACTAGACCATGTGCCTCCACGGAAAGTGGAATGATCATGTTGTTGCCTCAAGTTCCACAAGGCACAATGAGAATCGACTGAATGCATGACAATAATATGTTCTCATTTTCAAATCTTCTCCTATGTCCATTATGATACGTTTTTCTGCTTACTTTTCTACTTGGGTAACATCTGTTCAAAGATCTCTCCTACGTTTGCTGATAACAAAAGTAGAAGCATTATAGATCTAGCTACAGTTCCTCAATACACGCCTAAACTGAAAACAGCGTAAGCTCTCAGTGACTCGCGTAACGCCTCTAAACTTTATCTTTTTTTAAACACTTCTTTAATGTACCCATTCTAGATTCTAAACTGAGGTTGGTGACATCTTAAGACTTGGGAATATTTTGGTCAACTTGAAAAAACATGTGGGCATTACTTCGTTTGTACAATTAAACTGGGAAAAAAGCGCTTGCTTAAAATCCATCTCTTCTCTTCAGTCACTAAAGTTATAAGGAAGCAAGGGTTTTCACTTCTTTACGTTCCTAGTCCAGTAACTAGAATTAAAGCAGTCAGTGTATTCTGCCCCGAATACAAATATTAAGAGTATGATTGTATGTTTCCAAGACACTTACTTCAATCACCAGGAACATTTCGAAAGTTAAATACAAAAAAATGCGCCCTTTTAAAGCCTAGCCAGGCTCACGGGCCCAGTTTCCTGGTTTCAATGGCGTATGTGTTTCCCAGCTGGACGGGACGCCAGTCCATCGCAGCGATACTCATTTTTGCCAGCTAAGTGGACTGGAGCAACGTGAAATGAAGTGTTTTGCTCAAGAACACAACGAGCCGCCCGGTCCAGGAATCGAAACGACAATCTTATGATCATGATACTGACACCCTAACCACTAAGCCACGCGCCTCCACATTTCGAAAGTTATGCTCTGCAAAAACCTATTTCTTTACTACCCACAAGGGGCTAAACACAGAGAGGACAAACAAGGACAGACAGACGGATTAAGTCGATTATATCGACCCCAGTGTGTAACTAGTACTTATTTAAACGACCCCGAAAGGATGAAAGGCAAAGTCGACCTCGGCGGAATTTGAACTCAAAATGTAGCGACAGACGAAATACCGCTAAGCATTTCGCCCGGTGCGCTAGCGTTTCTGCCAAAACCGTCAAAAAATTGCTTCGTTGATGCTATTCGTTTGGGAACGCAAGCGCTGGTGTAATCACATCATTGAGATCAGTCAAAAATCTGGAATTTGGTTTCCCGATGTCTATGCTACTGTGTTGTATATTTATACCCTGCTTAAGTATGATTTGAGGTAAATTTTGGTGCCATTTCTAACAGGTGGAGCAACCCCATAGATACTTAACCTGTATATAGGTTGAAATAACATGTTAAATGGAGAGGGTAGGCTTCTGTGCGGGTTAGAGTAGAGATATATTGTTCTGTCAATTTTGTTTCGACAGGTTTTTACCTGTTCTTTTTCCGATTAAAATTCCACATCCAAAGAATAAAAAAAAAAAAAAGAATTTCAAGAAGGAAAAAAATACGGATATGATATCAGTAATCAAAATTGATTAAAAAAAATTCTACACATAGAACTCATATAAAGATAAACAACAAAAACAAAATAATAAAATTTTAAAATTTTCCCAAAATTAAATAAAGAAAAAATACAGAAAATTAAATGGAAGATTCGGAGAAAATAATATTTTATAACATACTTTTTTCAAAAAAATATTTATGTATATGTATATGTATATATATATATATATATAATATATATATATATATATATATATATATATATATATATGTATGTATAAGGTTATATATGTATAAATATGTATATATAGATGTATCTATATATATATATATATATATGTAAACGTATATATACATATATACAGACATCCAGATACATATGTATATATGTGTATATATTTATCTAACTATATATATATATATATATATATATGTATATATATGTATGTATAATGATTAATTTTGTAATATATACAGCTATGTCAAAGTGTCTACACATTAGTAAATCTTACATTTTGAATAAAATAGATATTTAGAGAATATATTGCTTGTTTCATCTCACACACACTCATGTGAGTGTGTATGTGTGTGTATATATATATATTTATATATTTATAAGTATATATATATATACACAACACACATGGAGACAGACCATATAAACATAGATATGTATACGTACGTATACATAAGTGTTTGTGAGTATGTGTGGGGATGAGTGTGAGTGTTTGCGTATACATATTTGTATACGAGCGTGTTCATGCATGTATGCATGTATGTATGTATGTATGTATGTATGTATGTATGTACGTATGTATGTATATACCTATGTATGCAAGAAAAAAATTGAATTCGTGTATGTACACGTGTGGTTACTATCGCTCAAGTAAAGGAAAGAAAACATTAAAACAACTGTGTAGTGGTGGTGGTGGTGGTAGTAGTAGTAGTAGTAGTAGTAGTAGTAGTAGTAGTAGTAGTAGTAGTTGTGGTGATGGTGGTGGGGGTGGTGGCGGTAATATTATTATTATTAGTAGTAATAGTGGTTGTGGTGGTGGTGGTGGTGGTGGTAGTAGTAGTAGTAGTAGTAGTAGTAGCAGCAATGACGATGATGATGATGATGACGACGACGACGACGACGATGATGATGATGACGATGATGATGATGATGGCGGTAGCAACGACGCCAACACAAAACGCAAACGGTAAATCAACAGCAAAAACAATATTAATGTACCTCATGCAGAAGTAAATATGAAGGATTCTATATTTTAGCAATATGTTATAGAAATTGTTTCGTATATATCAACTGTCAAAAGCTGGGAGAAAATATTTTCTGCTTTATAAAATATCAACGTGAAATAAATATAAAACCTGTACAGCAGAGATAGAAGCAGGCAAACTGCCTTATATATACATACATACATATACACATATATATATATATACATACTCACACATACATATATACACATATATGTATATGCATTTATAGATATATGTATCTGTTTCTGTAATATATACATATATATGTGTGTATGTGTGTTTGTGTCTATGTGTGTACAGGTATGTATGTGCCAGTATACATATGCATACGCCCCAATCATGCATTCATGGATAACTACATGCATATACATTTACTCCTATACGTTCATAAACACATATATATGAATATATGTATACATATACATATATATATACATATATAAATCTGCGTCTATATATATAACTTAAATAAAACTTAGATATGTTTTGACCAAAGATTGGTCCAGGCCATGTCTAACTTAATAGCACCACCTGACAGGATTATCTAAATCCTGTTTAAGTCAAGTTTTGTTTTGGACAAGTAGTGAGTTTTTGTTGAGTGAGTTGTATCTATGTATGGGTGGCTTGTCTGGTTTTCCTTGAAGAAATCTGTCCAGACTCCGTTTAAAGGTGATGGGATCTTTTTCTTCTTTGATCAGTTTTGGGACAATATAAAAAAAGGCAGGGCCTGTTGAGGAAAAGAAATTGTGTCGCAGTGTTGTGATCCTGAATTGGGCAGGGGACTATGGCCCCTGGTCCCAGCCTTGGTTGAACCTTGAAACTAATTTTCAGCTCTTTTGGGCAATGCTGGTGGTATATTCTCCACATCGTACAAATGATGTTCCGCTCGCGGCGGCGCTGGAGAGAGTTGAGTTTCAAGGCTTTAAGGCGGTCCCAGTAATCGAGATCAATCATGCCTTGAATTCGTTTAGTGAGTGCCTTACAGAACAAAAAAGACGAAGAGAGGAATAGGAACAACAACAGGTGCATTAGTTTAAGGCTCGGGGAAAATGGTCCGTCGAGTCAATGCTCATCGCAAGAAGCGATTAAGAGGAAAAGATGGAGAGGAAATGAGAAAAAGAAAAGAAAAACGGTGAAAGAATAAATGTGCAGAGTTCAGCGCTCCAACATGGCGATATATATTTAAAGCTATATCTATCTATCTATCTATCTATCTATCTATCTATCTATCTATCTATCTATCTATCTATCTATCTATCTATCTATCTATCTATCTGTCTGTCTGTCTGTCTGTCTGTCTGTCTGTCTATCTATCTATCTATCTATCTGTCTGTCTGTCTATCTGTCTGTCTATCTATCTATCTATCAATTTTTCTATCTATCAATCTACCTCTCTCTTTCTCTCTCTCTACACGCACACACATATATATATATATGTATATACATATATATAAAATGAAGAAAAACACACAAAAAAGAACAGCAACGCGAGGACGTGGTACATGTAAAGTAATGGCAGACGCTAAGGGAAGTAAAGAAATATGGTTTAACGTTTCGAAAATAGCTCTTCTTCAGAAACAGAGGAGAGTCCAATAGAAACAGAAGGCGGACGGAAAAAATTGCCAACGATTCACATGTGGTTATATATGTGCGTGTCTCTGTGTGTGAATGTATGTATGCATAATAATTATATCATGTTTTTGTTATATATAAATATATAAACACGAACATGGGTAGATACAAATTTTGGTAAAAATAAAGAATTTTCCCCAATTCAGCGAGAAAGATTTTGGTTGTTGCCTCAACTGATTGTTAATGGGACCCGTTTGTGGAGAAAAAGACAGTATATTCCACTGTGATAAGCATATTTAATTGATTTTAAAGAAGGATTAAATTGACTAACGTTGTGTGAAAAAGATGGAGGCTTATTGCAATGATCCAGTCTAACCTACATATACCACACGCTCCCGAGAAACCATTTTCAAATAGAAAGATATGGTCAACTTGAGTTCATGGTATATGATGTCTGACCAAATGCTACTACATGGAATCGAAACTACGTCTTCTGATTGCGAAAACTCCTCGGCTATGCGTGTCACCGAACACTTCATTT
>NW_021835914.1:12500-20000 GCF_006345805.1 Octopus sinensis | reverse complement strand
GCACACACACACTGCTTGTGCAAAAAGTAATGCGAAAGCAGGTTATAATATTTTCTATTAGCCTTGGTCGTCTAAAATTATTTTCGTCGGAAATAGAAGCAGTTTGATGCTATTGAAGACTTGATGAAGGACGGTACAGGATGTCCAGCACCAGAAGATAACAGATCGATTACGAAGATAGCAACAATCACAAGAGTAAGGTGCACAGAGCGATGAAGTGGTTTAAGAAGAAAGAAAGAAGCACTGAACACAAACCATGCAGTGAGAAAGCATCAACTGCGACCCCTGATATGAACCGCCCGTGTATGGACAGATTCGTGTAAGCAGATTTCATCATCATTGTTCGACCATGGTCGAGACAATGGAATTTACTATGTTACGCCAGACCATCACGGAGGTCCTGTTGCTGGATGCCTGTATCCCTGGAGATTACATCAGGGTAGGAGAGTGTGCGCCCTCTGGAGGTGAAGAGTAGAAATTACCTTGTTTTCAGATCTACAACAATGTCCAGCAAACTGGAATTTTCTACCGTTCACAAGAGATGATACAGGTGGTAGTTTCCCATATATTTGTACTTTGGTTGGATGACGTTTCCACGAGAGATTTTGAGCTCTCATAAGGAGGCGAGTGTAAGTTCCATCCAACCGCCTCTTCAGCTTCTTTGATAACGTCCAGGTTTCTGAGCCATATAGTAGAATTGGCTTTGAAGATTTTAAGTTTGAAATCTCTACTTAGATTTGATGACCAGATCTTATGCATATCATTACAGGCTGACCAGGCCATACCCTTTCTAGCTAGAAAATCTTTTTCAGATGATGATATGTATGACCCAAGATATTTGTAATCAGAAACCATATTTAAGAGCGTATTGTTGAGAGTATGGACGATGAAATAGCAGACTTACCACAATCCGCGAGTGAGCTGCACAACTGAACTCTGGTCACAAATGAATTGCAGAAGACATTGCAAATCAGGTAACTTAGTATTTGGCAACAGAATTACAGGTGCAAAGGGAGGAATTGTACTCTGGCGTCCAGGAATTAGTTGAAGGCAACGCAGACAAGTCTTTTATCATCTGGTCTTGTGGAAGAGGGTGTGATATATATGTGATTAGGTCAGCGGACTTGCGGTCATAGGATCACGGCTTCGATTCCCAGACCGGGCGTTGTGAGTGTACCCACTTCGAAGAAGTGAGAAGCACTGGTGTTAAGGATGGAGTATGAAAACATCAGCCTCCCGAATCGTTCGTCTTCCGTGAAGGAACTGTTGAGGATTATGAATGTAATGGAGGAACAGAAGAAGGAGCTGTAAAATAAATTTTGCGGCAGTGAGCCAAGAGACACACCAACGAAATTGAATAATCGGAACTAAGCAAATATAAGAACATGCTTCGTAGAGAGGGGTGCGATGTAAAGGTGTACCCTGCCAAAGAAGTTTTATAAGCAACCAAGGAGAGAACTATCATATACAGGACCTACTCTGTAAAAACAAAGAAACTAGAAATCATATCGACCGTGCAAATCGAAAAAGATTTTAAAACAATCTGGCAAAGGAATTCTTACATTGTCAGATGAAGGAAGTTTGGAACGGTGGAGGGGTGGTTCCATGAGTTATCTATTGCCAGGCTAAACTCGGCAACACACTTAAAAAGAGAAGTGGTTCTTCTACACACATACCTTGGGAGACGTGCTTCCAGGGTTAGTGTAGAAGATATACCCTCTGAGATAGATGTAGCCTGGTTAGTAGCTGCCGTACTGCTGGGCAATGAAGAAAAGATGGTGCTCCACGAAGCCACAACAACGGCGCACAAAAACTGGCAAGGGCAGAGACTAGACATGATAATCCACGCGGCGCCAAAGGCTTCGAAAGCAGAGTGGAGACCATCATCATAGAAGATGTGACACTCAGGGTCAGAGTGGCGGGCAGGACAACGCGATGTTAGAAATGTGGCCTGAAAGGCCACATTACAGCCGATGTAATCCGCCGCCCGTAAAGATCAAAGAAGGGGCGAATTAGGTTCCTTTAATATCACAACGATATATTACGTGGAATTGTCGGGCTCTTGTACAAGTGACAGAAGTTAGATTAAGTCTAAAAGATGAATTAATAAGGATGTTCAAGTTGTCTCTTATAAAAAAATACTTTACACATAAACTAATGGTAATATACTGAACACTCTCTTTCCTATTTTACCTCAGCTCCATTTCAGACTAACATCATGAATTCGTCTATAAATGTATGTATGTACGTTTGTATGTATGTATGTGTGTGTATGTATGTATGTATGTATGTATGTATGTATGTATGTACGTTTGTATGTATGTGTGTGTTTGTGTGCGTACGTATCAATATACATACCTTCATACATAAATCATGCGTGTATATATATATATTATATATATATATATATATATATACATTACAGGATATATTACGTGTGTGTACCTGATCTACGTATAAAACTAAACACAGTGATACAAGTTGTCATCACACAAACACGTATGCACGCGCACAGGCATAGGTTTATACGTATATGTATGCATGTATGTGTGTGTGTATGCCTGTGTGTGTGTATGTGCATGCATACATATGGACGTGCGTGTGTACTTATATACATAATCTGTCTCTTAAAATTCAGTTGTTCTGAAGAAGCTCTCCCAATGCGATGCATAATTATATTTAATTCTTAGTAATAACCAATAAGGAGAATAGTTAAATAACTTTGCCCTCCTTGTGTTCATTACCATAATCTTATTAGGTGTTCGTGATAGCAGGAAGCTTACCGACTTACCGAAGGAACTAAGTGGTTTTAACCTTGAAAAGGATTTCTGATATTTACTGATTACGAGAGCAAATTATATTTCAGGAACTCTCCAGTCCTACCTACGTAGAATGTAGGAGTGAGTCTTCGCATTCTTGGTTGCTTTAGAAAATAATTGTTGAATGAGAAATATCCGAGATTATATGACTTACGTCATACTGTATCTCGATTCTTTTGCCGTACTACTTCTTGAAACTATAAAGTAGTGTTAAATAAGCCATCACATTCTAACCCAACTGTCTTTGTAAATAGATCTTCGTTAACGACCATACACAGTAGAGCCATAAGCTTCGGCCATTGTTTTCAACCTCACATTTGATAGAAAAATACGGGATTCTCTTTGAATAGTTTAAATTTTCGGTGAAATTTGTTTTGTAATTAAGACCTTCTTGACATAGACTACACGCATTTGCATAAATGATGTATTTTAGCAGTTAGTTGGATTAATAGGTTACGAGAGCTTAATATGCTAATATATTGTAGTGTTCGATACTGTGACACTACAAAATATTCAGGTATATTTAATTGCCACAACAGAAGGAATGTATGTCTTATTCCGCGTTTTATTTTGTCCTTGATGTTGTTATTGTTGCCGTTCTTGTTGGAGTTGGTATGCTATACCTGGCCAAGCAGATCTGCATACGAAAGCAGCCCAGTCACACCTATCTTGTTTTTCCTCACAGATTATGTGTAGCATCCTGTACATCTTACCGTTTCTGCTTCGAGTGAAATGCGATTCGAGTGCAATTTATTTTTTCCTACTGTTAGCAAGTTGTGTGATGACACATATACGAGATTTGGGGTAGAAGAAAATATAAGAGGATCAGTGAATTATGATTTTATTTAACATATTCCCTTCTCAGATTCACACACTTATTGCAGCGGCCCTTCAGTTATTCTAAGCCCCCCACCCCCGTAAAAGACGGACGGTTGGACATCCCACCAAGCTTTTAACGATACCCTTAAAGCCAGAAACTTAAAGCAGTAATCCCTGCCCTATATATATTGTCTTGCTCTCTCTCATTATTTTCTCAGATTCTATATCTACGCTGTTTATTCATATTACATGGATGGAGTTGGAAACATGTTACAGGTTTATGATGGGTTTGTGACCGATTCGTTGAATAGATATTTAACCAATTGACTAAAAATAAAGAAGTGAAAAGGAACCAGTGCCAGTATTATTATTATTATTATTGGCATAATGACCTTTCCAAGACACAACAAAATTTGTTTCAACACACAAATCCACATCAAGAATCTTGAAAACCAAACCAAGTACAATAACGATGAAGCTTAAACATTTAGCTTTTGCCGCAATCCCTTGTTCACTCAGTCACAGGTCGACTAAAATCTAAGAGCGAAATTATCTAGAAAGAAATTGTTGCGAATCCGGTCAGTTGGTTTCTGTCTTCGTCTTGAATGTTAGAATAATTTCCGTCCCAGAGGGACATTGCCACTTCGTCTATGCGAAAGTTTTAGCCAAGGCCCTTACGTTGAGAGCAACCAGACATGATATTCCTTTCATTCACACACTCGAAAGTCTTAGCACGAAAGTCCCCAACAGCCATATTCTATGATTAAAAAAGAAATATATATTTCTCTTTTATCTCTTTTACTTGTTTCAGTCATTTGACTGCAGCCATGCTGGAGCACCGCCTTTAATCGAGCAACTCGACCCCAGGACTTATTCTTTGTAAGCCCAGTACTTATTCTATCGGTCTCTTTTTGCCGAACCGCTAAGTAACGGGGACATAAACACACCAGCATCGGTTGTCAAGCAATGCTAGGGGGACAAACACAGACACACAAACATACACACAGATACATATACATATATACATATATCCGACAGGCTTCTTTCAGTTTCCATCTACCAAATCCACTCACAAGGCATTGGTCGGCCCGAGGCTATAGCAGAAGACACTTGCCCAAGATGCCACGCAGTGGGACTGAACCCGGAACCATGTGGTTGGTAAGCAAGCTACTTACCACACAGCCACTCCCGCGCCTATAATATAATAACAAACCGTATAAAGTTGTTGCTGTCGGGAGAATTTGAACCAAGTTCACTGGTTATCACTCCCGCTAGGATGTAACTCAATGGTGTAATAAGCTATCGAAATACACATGCGCGTCAATTGACTAATTATCGCTTTATGCCAGTTTGGACCACATTCGAAAAAGACAAACAGCAAAGAGAAAGAACCAAGAACGCACAAACACAGATACATACATACATACACACACACACACACACACACACACATATATATATATATATATATATATATACATGCATACACACACATATATATATATATATAGGTATGTATATATATATCTATACATATATATATACATACATACATACATATACATATATATACATACATACATACATACATACATATATACATACATACATATATATATAATATATATATATATATATAATATATATATATATATATATATATATATATATATATATATATATATATATATATGAAACAATTATCAGAAACTAAGATTTTATAACATTGAAAGGAAATTTTGTCGAAAATTATTCCGTGTTAATATAATTCAGCAGAATTTTACGTGTTTATATCAATTAGAATTTTTACGATTTATATAAATTTGATTTTGCTAAATATTCTTCTTCTTGTTGTTGTTTACGTTTGTTGTTTTCATTCTCAGCTGTTGTTGCTACTTCGGTTACTGTTTTTTTTTTCTTATTTGTTTTGTTTTTGTTTTTGTTATTCTCTCTGCTAAATATTCTTTCTGTTCTTCTTCATGCTTATTCTTTTACCTAATGATTTCATGTTTAGGAGTATTCCCTAAAATTATAGATGCATTAAAACTAATTACATCTGTGAAGTTTTAATTTATTTTTTTCTGGCAGATAACACATAAAATTGTAATTAATTTTAATATTTATTGAAACAAAGTTGTGGTGGTGTGGATGGTACTGGTACAGTGCTATATGAAATTATACATTACTGTCTGTTACGTTCTGGCTTTCTTTGGTTTTGGTATCAAATCCAGCCTGAATTTCCAACACGGCCATTGTCCTAAATGCCAAAACGCAACTTTCCTTGGGACACACTAATTTTTCAAAAGTTACATATTTGATTTCATCATCCCTGTAGTTTACTAAATTAAGTACCAGTGTTTCACTGGGGCCGACGTCGCAACTAGAATTCATTAGACACTGAAGATACGGTGCTGTTGAATTATAAGAATTGTTGAATACCTGATAAACCAAAGCTAATTGTAAATTTCTTGCATTGCTTTTCCCATTCCAACGGTAGATTCTACAACATTTGACTAAGGTTCACATTGATTGTCTCAGGATGGGATAGAATAAAGAAAGCATCAAATAAATGTTTGGTCTCCATTTCAACCGAAATCGTTGCTCCTGTGTGAAACTGTTCTCTTGCGGATTGTAACAAATTCATTTAAATCGGGTTTCGGGAGGAGAACTTGGGACAAAGGATGAGCTGCAGCATACATATTGATATTTTACTATGAATCATAAAATTTATGGAAAGTGCTTAGCTTTTCTAAAATTTCGTCTCTCATTTAATTATTCCAAAATGCACCATTCCAAAACTGATTGAGCGAATGGGTCTAGAACAAGGGTTCTCAACCCATTTTTGTTTATGACCCCTTTGATGCCTATTTAACTTGGTGAACCCTTATAACTATTCAGAGTTTTTTAAAAATCCTGTTATATTTTTATAACTAAATATTAGGTATACCCCTCTGATAATCGCCCCTTGTCACGCAGGGGGAACTTGCGTGGAGCGACGACTCTGAGAGCGATGCCACCGAGAGTTCTAAACTCCTGGTTGGGCCAGCCCTGGCAACAAGGTCGAAGACTAGGATCCAGACTTAGCGTAGCCAATCCCCAATAACTCCAACGGCGGGACAAGCGAATGTTGATCACAAAAAATAATCTTAAAATATTTCGTGTATTGTCGAAGTATGACCAAAATATTTCACAAAAACCTTAACAAAATCTCATATAGACCCCTAGTGTCATATGAACCCCGGTTGAGAACCACTGCGCTAGGGAAAAGGTATAAGGAACTAGATGCTTTCCGCTACCCAAACTTGGCTTCACCGAGAATCGAAACAGTGGTGTAGGTTATTTTCAAAATCTATAATTTCATCTTACGTTATGTTGCTTCTCCTCCCCCTCTACCTGTGTGAAATAAAACAATATAAAAGTTATATTTAATCACTAAGACGTAACCTAATCTATTTCTTACCGTCGACTTCGTCAACCAAGCAACACCCAGCCTCGATGCATCATACACCAAACACTACCACCTATACAGCAATCACCAACACCACTCGCAACACCAATCATAACCCCAAAACACTGTTCAAAAACCGAAAAAATAAATCCAAATTCTGTTCATTCATTGTATCCAGTCAATCGGAAAGAACCAGATTCCAACAGAAGATAAATATGTCAACGTGATTTATATACCTTTAACAAAATCTCTTTCGCTGATCTTAGCAGAAATCTTTCAAAATGTCTTTGATGCCTGCAATAGACAGAACTTCAAACATAGCCAAGATAAAATTTATGATAGAATCTGGTTCTGGCTTTGGTTGATGAACTAGATTTCGTTGAAGGTAGTAGAGGTGATGGTGTTGGTGGTAGT
>NW_021835914.1:0-7500 GCF_006345805.1 Octopus sinensis | reverse complement strand
TATATATATATATATATATACACACACACATAAATACAACGGGCTTCTTTCAGTTGCCGTCTAACAAATCCACTTACAAGGCTTTGTTCGGCTCCAGACAATAGTAATAGACACTTGCTGAAGGGGATATGCAATGATACTGAACTCGGTAACATATGGTTAGGAAGCGAACCACTTACCGCGCAGCAATACATGTCTCTCCAAATTCACTACAGAAACCTATCTATTGGAAACCCTTTAAGGCAGTGTCTTAGCACGGCCACAGTTCTAGACTGAAAGATGTCAGATGTGTGTATATACATCAATGGCACTCTGTCAGTTACGACGAGGCGATCAACGGAACAGCCTGTTCGTAAAATGAACGTGCATATGGATAAGCAATCCACAGACACGCGTACCCTAACGTAGTTCTCAGGGAGATTCAGAGTAACACATATGTGACAAAGCTTAACCCTAAAAATACATTAACAGCTTGGTTTTGGCAGCTGGATGGACTGGATCAAAGTGGAATAGAGTGTCTCGCTTGTGGACTCAACGCGTTGCAGGGAATCGAAATCATGAACTTCCGAACATTAGCTGAATACTCTAACCACTAAGCTACGTGCTTTTACTATATATATCATCGCCTACATGTATGTTTTTGTGTAGCTGTGAGAGCAGGGATGTATTTTAGACCATTTTCATCTTCAACACTCCTTTTCTCCTTTCTTTCTCTGTCTTTCTTCATTATTCTCTGTGTTGTTTTACTTTTTTTTCTTCTCTTCTTCCAATCCTAACCTCTTCTATCTACCTGCCTCACTAAAAATGGAATTAATTTCTGTTAATGATTCTCTTGTTTTCAAAATATTTGTATTAATTTTCTGCCATTTCATTGCAATTTCTGTTGTTTTTCGAGTGTTTTTATTCTTCTGCAAACCATACTTATTTCATAACAATTTTCCTACTCAGGAAGTCTTTCGAAATTTTCTCTTGTGAAAATATAATCATAGAATCTGTGATTTTTCTGTTCTCTACTTTAAATTATACTGGCAATTTTCTTGTCATTCTGTCTAGACTAATTACGTCGCTTTCACATATGAATCGTTACTTTAAAACTCTGTAAATTCGAGTACATTTACTGTAGATGTAAACAGACTCATGCTTAACGTTTTGTTCTGAGGCGAGTGCTGATATAATACACCGGAAATGCAGTTATGTCATTTTCGTCTTCCATTTTGAATGTGTTATATCCTGCCATATTACGCCGCCATATTCATTTATTGGTATATTAGGTTCTATCAGTCGTTTTCCTTATTAAAACATACGTGCGCCTTTTTTGGCTTCCATATTAATTTCGCTTTGGGCGTGTGTGTGAGTGTGTGTAGGTTACAGATGTGCCTATTTGTACTGGCATAAAGTTTATGAGTACTTACACCTGAATGCATCATAGTAGCCATGTATATATGAAAGTTTGCAAGCAATATGCAGATATATATATATATATATATATATTATAATTACATAGGTCTAGGAGTGGCTGTGTGGTAACTAGCTTTCTTACCAACTACCTTGTCCTGGGTTCAGGCTGACTGCGTGGCACCTTGGGCTAGTGTCTTCTATATCCTCGGGCCTACCAAAGCTTTGTGAGTGGATTTGGTAGACGTAAACTGGAAGAAGCCCGTCGTATATGTATGTATATGTATATGTGTGTATATATTTGTGTCTGTATTTTTCTCCCCAACATCTTGACAACCGATGCTGGTGTTTTTACGTCCTCGTAACTAAGCGGTTCGGCAAAAAGAGACCGATAGAATAAGTACTAGGCTTACAAAGAATAAGTTCTGGGGTCGATTTGCTCGACTAAAGGTGGTGCTCCAACACTGAAACAAATAAAAGTGTAATGGAGTAAATACTATATACATATATTACACAATACACATATATGGGTATGTACGAATATATTTATATAATACATACACTATACAGTCACTCAACCCCTGCACACACATATAATATATATATACATATATACAGACTTATGTGTGCGCGCGCACAAAGAGATCAGATTTGACTTTCATCCATGAAAAAAAATACCATTCCAAGGCGACGGATTACGGAATTGTAGAAACATCAGGGTGGATACCTTGTGGTTTTTATCCCAGCTCTTTGAGTTCTGACTTCAAATACCACCTTAGGCTCCATAGCTGGTAGACTTGACCCGTCTCTTGTCTTAACACCGCCACCTTGTTGTTAGATGGTTTTAAAAACTTACAACAAATTTCAAGCACAGGGGGCAGACAAGTAGTTTGACGACATTCTTCTCCCTTCTCCAGAAGCCCCTAAGTGGTTATAGGTATAATCTTCGTTCCTGACTAAAAAATACAAGTACATGCAACATTTTTGCTCTGTTTTCCTCTGCAAAGACTCCATTTTTCTACCATATCAAACATCACAGATTATTTATGTTTGAATCATTTTCCTTAAGTAAAGGGTACTGTGGAAATGTCAAGTTTTGGGCAACAGGATCTTTCTGCATGACGACTAGAAGCGTAAACGAGCCAAGGTAAATTTTTTTTATCTCTCCTTGTCTCCTAAAACATAGAGGTAGATTGAAAATGTTTTCAAAACATCACTAGAATGAAGCCCTCTTAAATATGAGTGAAAACATTGTCGCCTTTCTGTGGTACACAATCGAAGGGACAAAAATACAGCCTAAAGACACAGTGATCAGTCAAATATCGCCAATATATTGGTAACTTATGATTACGTTCCATTCATGGCTCACTTCCTGCGCTTGCAACGCTTCATCAATCAAGAAAACTTGGAAGCTTCAGTAAACGGAGTTCCATGTCTCGAACGACAAGCAATGGAAACAGCGGGATATCAAATAAATGGCTTCAGATGGTGCAACACCATGGACTCTATCTTGAATCCTAGACTGCTTTTGTTGTAACTTGACAAATAAAGTAAATAAGCTACTAAAATATTCATTTCTACTCTAGGCACAAGGTCCATTAAATTTAAGGTGCGGAGGGGACTGGACTAGGCTGTCCAGTTCTGCCTCAGTTTTTGTGAATAGTTTCATACCGTCCATGAATAGCATGTTGTTTAATTTTCCCATACCTCTTCTCAGATCACACCCCAACTTTGTTTTCTGTAGTATTTCACTACAAGGCCTTGCTTTTTGCTTTTTGAGCCAAAAAATTAACTTAACTTAACTTAACTTAACACAAGGGGATCATTCTCGGCACGAATAACAGTGGGGACACACAGTCCTCCTGAAAGATTCCTCTCTTGATTTTCGCCTCTCCTAGTACTTGTTTCTCTGCTGTCATTTCCATTCCCCAGCATTTCATGCAATTCCGTATAACGCTTCTCATATTCTCTGCTACTCCACGCATTTCGATTGTCGTTATTATCCAGGGGCGTGGTATATCCTATCGTACGCTTTTCGAGAATCAACCCATGATTATTATTATTATTATTATTGTTGTTGTTGTTGTTTACTCTTAATTTGCATGTTTGTTACAATCTCTTGCCGAGACATACGCGGTGTTCCAGGACGAGTGAAGGTGTTCTACCTACACATTTGCACAAAACGTTTTGAGCCATGCTGGTACATTATCATTATTATTATTATTATTATTATTATTATTATTATTATTATTATTATTATTATTATTATTATCATCATCACCATCATCATTATTATTATAATTATTATTATAATTATTATTATTATTATTATTATTATTATTATTATTATTATATTATTAATCATTCATCACCATCATCATTATTATTATAATATTATTATAATTATTTATTATTATTATATTATTATTATTATTATTATTATTATTATTATTATTATTATTGTTGTTGTTGTTGTTATTATTTCATATACGTCCAACAGTTTAATCTGTCCTATGAATATGAAATGATGATGATGATGATGATGATGATGAGAAGGAGGAGGAGGAGGGGGCAAGGAATAAATAAATAAATAAAAGACTTGGAACTGCAAAAGGAGAGAAAAAGGGTAAAATTATACAAGAAAGGAAAAGTGTTAGAGCGAAAACAAACTTTATATTAATGATATATGCGAATAAAATATGGAGAAAAGGGAACGGAGAAAAGAAAACGTAAGAAGAGAAAAAGATCAGTATATAATATATATATGTAATATGCTGTTTTAAGGAAACTTATACAAACGTATAATATACACCCATATATATATAGCATTGAACGGTAATAAAGAAAGCCGAGAATGTATAAGAAATACTGGAAACGTTGAAGAATGACTTTGCAAACTACTGATGTAAGAAAAAATCGTATGAAAACGATAATTTGAAATCTTTAAATCTAAACATATGTAATTAAATCTACCTAATTATGGCTGTGTACATGTTAACGTGTACATGGTCGATGAATTGAAGAATAGGAGGATCACTATTGAATTTTATGAAATAATTAACAATATAATTAAATGACGGTATGGTGCCTTGTAAAATTTCAGCAGAAATCATGTTTGTTCGTTTAATTTTATTTATGATTTTTTGTTTTTTTTTTTTTTGCAAAATGAAATGAATCCATTGTTCCTACTGAGAATATTTTCATTAAGGAAGAAAATAGCTTTGCTTTCCGAGACGCATAAATCACTAAGATTATTATTTTGTTTATAAACGCTTTCATTTTCGCAATTTCCCATTGAATGTTGAATGCTTTATGGCATTTTTTAAGTATCCAGAAATATCTCGATAAAGACGTGTCTGCTGTCTGGCAAGAGTTTTATAACTATTCACATATTCGTGGTGCCTTAATCTCAACAGGTTCACTATTGGGCTGACATACGTTGTTTCAAAATTGGGTAAATCAATGGTGGCTCACTTGTATAAAAAATATCAAAACTTTTCACATATTTATCATTTAAATTTCATTTTGGATTTGGTTTGCAAGATTCTTCATATAGGAGTGAAGACTACTGAAAAGGTTGCAAGACGCAACGAAAATTTTAGGAAAATAAAATAAGAAATAAGTGGAAATCTTACCGGTGAGTGTGTTACATTATAAGACACAAAAAGAAAATGACCCTCCCCAGACACAACAGAATATCATTTAAACGTTATGTTTAATATCGAAGACAGCTATAAAATTGCATACGATTAGTGTACGATTACTGAAGGTTCAACGGGTTTTCGTTGGAAAAGGTTACTGCGAAATTGGCAGTGGAATATTAACAGATATTTGCAGCGAGTGTAAAATATTCTACTATTTTTGCGATACTTTGAGAAGTGTTATTGAAAAATGCTTTAAGAAATTTCCGCAAGATTATAAGCGGCAATGTACTATTTCGCGGTAGGCTTTCTTTCTTCCATCTGAAATTACCAGAATTATTTCTAACGCATTTTAATCTCATCCTGAAAATCTCTTCGGAATAAAGATTCTTTCTGGAAACTACTAAAATATCGATTAGGTCTTTAAGGTATGCGATTATTATGATGGCATCTCATCAAAGATGATGACAGCGTCGATTTAAGATCTTCATCCTCCTCCACCTCATGCACCTTGTTTTTCATGGGAGCGAACGTGTCTCACAACTTGATACGAAATAAACAGATCCCATTGTGCCGAGGGCACTGAAATAGCTCCGAACAACAGCTGTATGGGGTTGATAACAATGTCGCCTCCTCTCTTCATGCAATCCCTTGAATTCGGTTTTAAAACGCTCTACTCAACATCACACACGGATTTCCAAGCTTTCCGATTAACAGCCAAGAGCCCCGACCGATTGCGCAAGATGCCGCATAAAATTAGAGACTACTTCAGATGATAATGAAACCAAATTTTCGGACATCTATGAGGCCTACTTCCAGTCCAGTCTCGATTTCACTCAAGAGGACCAACTTTGGGAGCCAGTTAGCTGTCATCTGAATCTCATGGCCATCTCAGTAGAGTCTAATATACTCTTTTACTCTTTTACTTGTTTCAGTCATTTGACTGTGGCCATGCTGGAGTATCGCCTTTTAGTCGAGCAAATCGACCCCAGGACTTATTCTAAAGAAAGCCTGAAGATGTTTCCAATCCTTTTCGATATATTGTAAGGATTGATTGGAATTAGGCAAGAAATATGATGTGTTTATAAATGTTTTAGATAATGTCAAGAAATTAGTTGCTTAAGGTACGGATAAGGGTCACCTTCAGTCACGAATGACTATGGGTCTGCACTAGAAAGTTCTCCTACGAGGTGCAAGTCCAGGCGAGGTTGTGGATGGAATAGGATGAATGGATTATAGAAGTATGGGGGTGGGACTCGAGGCCACTCTATTTATTGTGATTTGGGCCCTATTTTGGCCTGATCAAACTGATGCATGACAAAGCATGCTCTATCCGTAATTATGATGTTTACACATAAGAACCGCATACAAAAAAAACGATCAGGATTTCTATTATAGGATATGCTCACCGATTCATAGATTTCTGTTTAAATTTCATGTTCTGGAAGTGCTCATAAAATTAACAGGCGTATAAAGAAAAAAATATTTCCTGGTACGTCCAAATAAGAGGCGTGCACACGCATATAATGTTATTTTCTATATATAAAGCTGAAGTTGTCTGTGTGTGGCAGGTTTGGTAGCCTTCAACTAACACTATCACCTCAGAGACCATGCGGCGCAAGTTGACCAAAATTGAGAGTATGATAGAAGAATGTTTGCTCTTCCTTCCGTAGAAGAAAAAATTCAAATCGGACCATGTTAACACCAAAAATTATTTACATCAAAAAGGTGTTTTTTTTCTATGAAAATCCCTATTTTTTACGATTTTTTGATGCTGTGTCGCCATTTTTCGGTGTATTTCAACCAGGAAAATGTTCACTTAAAGAGAATAACAAGCTACATAATGCAAAATATTTAGTTTTCAAAAATTCCAATCCTAAAGGTCGAAACAAACCCGAGCGACGCCGGGCGATACTGCTAGAGTATCTATAAAATATATGTGGCAAGAGAAGTAACTCGAAGTGGCCGTTGGCATTTATCTGAATAAAAAGAATTCAAGGGAAAAATACTGGCACAAAATACTTTACGAAATAAATTTCTTGATTTTTTAAAATTCTCTGCTTCAAAACGATGTGTAATACCTATGAAATGGTAATTATTTACATCTCTAATTAAGAAGAAGAGATAACCTCAAGTGTTCTCCACAGCTGACATGCCATAATGGAAGAAGACAGGCACATAGTCTGGAGGAAAGAAAACAGTTGTAGACGTGTTTTTAGAGAACAGGATAGTAAACAGTTAGGGCTCGAGTAATTCGAAGACTCGTATGAATCTGAATAACCTGGGCAACTACCTGTATGTCAATTACCGTACAACGGAAATTCTTCATTTATTAAAATTATCGCCATCACTAGAAGCTGTATGAAAATTATCAAATGACAATTGAGACCAGATTCACAAGTTATATGATTTGTGAATTCGCCAAAACACGTAAAACATTAGATAAAAGTAGTGACATGCGCAG
>NW_021835913.1:27500-37066 GCF_006345805.1 Octopus sinensis | reverse complement strand
TACATACACATACATACATACGTACATACATACATACGTACATACATACATACATACATACATACATACATACATACATACATACATACATACATGCATACATACATACATACATACATACAAACATACATACATACATACATACATACAAACATGTACACGTCTTTTCTTTTGCTTTCTGAAAGAAATCTCACTACTAAAGAAAACTTCAGTCTCCAACCCGAAAACAAAGCTCTTTCATCGGAATTTAAGCATCAACTTGGTAGCCATGTATATATGTTTGCATGTATATATATATATATATATATATATATATATATATATGTGTGTGTGTGTGTGTGTGTGTGTGTGTGGTGTGTGTGTGTGTGTATGTATGTATGTATGTATGTATGTATGTATGTGTGGGTGTGGGTGTGTCTTTTCGTGTGTATGTATATACGTGTGTATACGTGCATGCTTATATATTTCACCTCATACATACGTGAATGTTTGTCTATATGCGGGTAAAATAATATACTTCACCAAACGTATGTGTACGTACACATACACGCGTGCCTTCAAGTCTCTATATGAACCCATGAACATGCTAAATTTCTCAGATGCTTTACATATTTTCAGAATTCCATTAATGGCTTATAATTGTAATTTCCTATTTAGCCGTTTCCTTTCTGATTCTATGAAGCCAGTTTTCTCAAGATTAGTGCTGACTCAGTAAATTACACATGCAAATGTCCCGAAAACTACTGGTGTAAACCAAAAGTAACATACTTTGTTGGTGTTTGTTTGTTCCTTCTCGAGCCATGCCTGGCTGATAAGGGCCGATTTCCCGGTTTCTTTGGCGTATAGGTTCCCCACCTGGACGGGACGCCGGTCCGTCGCAGGTGAGCTGCAAGATGCAGGAGGAAAGAATGAGAGAAAGTTGTGGCGAAAGAGTCAGCAGAAGTTTCGCCATTATCTTCTGCCGGAGTCGCGTGGAACTTAGGTATTTCGCTCATAAACACACACATCGTCCGGTCTGAGATTCGAACCCACGAGCCCTCGACCGCGAAACCGCTGCTCTAACCACTAGGCCATGTGCCTCCACCAAGGTAACATACTACGTTATGCTAGCTGCCGATCAATCGTTAGTTTGCCATGTATATTTTCTACTTCTTTTATATTTGAAGTAGCGATTAACCTAGTGTTATGTCTGAAGTAGTGGTTAGCCTAGCTTTTGCACTCACGATCACTGGATCGTGTGTTCGATTCCCCGACTGGGTGAAGCATTGCGTTCTTGAGCAAGCACTTCATTTCACACTGCTCCAGTCCCCTTTCGATCAGGAGCGATTGTTAGCCTGCTCGCCTAGCCAGTGGGGTGGCGTCATTTGAAGGCTAAAACGATGCAAAAGCGCACTGTAACCAGCGATGTGTAACAACTTCTTATAGCCTTGTCGGTCACGTGATAATATTATTACCATATTATTTTACAAGGCAGCAAGCTGGGAAAGCTGTTAGCAAGTCGGACAAAATGCTTAGTGGCACTTTGTCTTCACGTACTGATTTCAAATTCCGCCAGAGTCGACTTTGCCTTACATCCTTTCGTGGTCGATAAAATAAGTACCAGTTAAACACTGGGATTGATGTAATCCACTTACCCACTGCCCCGAAATTACTGGCCTTGTGCCAAAATTTGAAACCGGTATTTATATATATAAAATTCTTTATCTCTCCGTCTGTCTGTCTGTCTGTCTGTCTGTCTGTATGTATGTATGTATGTATGTATGTATGTATGTATGTATGTATGTATGTATGTTCCCTATGTATTCTCAAACGGCTCGACCAAATCAAATCAAATTTTACAAGGTAATAGTATCAGACCCAGTACAGTATCAACATGTAACTTTTTTTATTTGGATTAAAGCAATATAACATTGGCACTGGTTCGGTATTACGAGTCAAAAGTAAAAGAATAACATCTATATTGTAATGTGATATAATACTGTTTCACTTTTATTCTTTCACTTTTAATTCTAATGTGATAACACTATGATCATCTTATTTCTATTATATTTGAAATAAATAAATAATTTACATCCTAATGGTAACAACATTACGCATCGGAAACTTTAGAATGGTGTGTCAGTGTTGTACAATACTGAAAAAAATATGCCACCAAAGAAAAGACGTATTCTCTCCAGATACAAGTATAAAGCAAAGAGGATTGTAGAAAACCGAAGGCGAGAGTCTCAAGAGAGAAGGGAGATGAGACTTTCTCAAGATCAGCAAACGCATGCTGCAGCACGTCAAGTGGGGTCTCAAGACAGAAGTGAGATGAGATTTTCGCAACATCAGCAAAGACATGCTGCAACACGTCAGACAGAATCTCAAGAGAGAAGAGAGCTAAGACTTTCCCAAGATCAGCAAATGCATGCTGCGGCACTTAATGCTGGATCATTAAAACAACATTTTAATGATTAGACAGAGGTCAATAGAATTGCTCTCCGAAATAGACTGCGTACAAATTCGTTCTTCACAACTCCTGGAGCTGCTTTCAGATATGATCCATCCTATTCTTATAAAAATGATAACTTTGTCCAAATTGGTGTGCTGTACTCAAATTGTTGTTTCTGCAAAGCTTTAAAATTTCCAAATGAAATTAAGGGCATGTGCTGCTCAGGTGGTAAGGTAAGATTGCCAGCACTACAGGCTCCTCCTCAACCTCTTATGGATCTTCTTGAAGGCACTTCCATCCAGTCAAAGGATTTTCTGAACAATATCAGACAATACAATTCTGCCTTTCAAATGACATCGTTTGGTGCATCTGAGAAGATAGTTGAACATAGATTTACGCCGACGTTCAATGTTCAAGGGTAAATCTATTACCTCAGTTGTTCCCTATTATCCACAAATGAACAACCATAGTTCCTCCAAATATACTTTGTGAGTGATATAGAATAACAAACCCGAAGGAGGTATCAAAACTTCAAACGACGGGTCGTATTAGATGCAGCACCGACTGCCGCAAAGGAGAGTATATCCACCGACAGCTTTTCGGTGCGTTCAAAAATCACATAACCCCCCCACCCCACGGACACATGGCATGTCGCTTAGTGGAATTAGCACATCATTTACTCCACAAATGTTTGGTCATCAATGCTGCACTTTCCCGTATCACCTGTTTCAACATAACTGTAATATATACACAAACTATGCCATTTTAATCCCGTCCAACGCCGGGTATCTCTGCTAGTTATAATATATTATATTATATTATATAATATTATATTATTTTATTTTATATTATATTATATTATATTATATTAACGTTTGCAGTAAAATTGTTTTCAAACGCGGAAGATTCTACATGGTCGCTCAATCTGCTAGAAATTTGATCTTATCACAAATGAGGAAGGAACAGATTACATAATGAAGTCCTTCACACCACTAATAATACAGGTTGGTCAAGCTGAAACATCTTTGATTGCAGATCTGCTTAATCAACGCTTACCTGAGTTTAAATAGCAACTCGTATTGTGCACATTTTGTTTCTAAGTCTAAGATCATTGTCTGGTTTGTTATCCCTACTTTTAACTGAAATTTTGATAGAAATATTCTACCCATATTCTTTTATGTTATAAGGGATTATGGCCTCTACATCACTGTAATTTCTTATATTTATATATTTAAGACTACACTTAAATTCTTGATGTTTTGGCCACAATATCCCTCATGCTGGCCATATATGAAACAGGTCTCTATATGGATTTTTGTCACCTGTCACCCAGACTGTCAAACAAAGACGACTAAAATTCGCATGCCACTGCTTTCGTCGAATAGATCAGTATGTCGGTGCACTGATAGGTTTTCGGTAACTCCGTGGGGCCGTCCAAGCCTGCTTGTCAGGCCCGCATGATGTATGTCAATGAAGTTATGCGGGGCACAGGACTGTGCACTGGTTCAGAATTGGCACGCGCGATGTCATCTCGCAGACCCTGGAGGAAAAGTTGGCTGTCGAGTTGGAGTCAACGTCCACGAGTGTTGTGGTGTTGACTAAGAAGAAGATGACCACGACATCAAAAAGGAAGTGAATGAAGAAAACCAATCAAAAATATAAATGAAATTAAGTATAGAAATAATTAGATATATAAAACATGCCATTGACCCCCGCCCCTAACTAAGAAAGCGGGCATTGGGGTAATGTCTATATGCATCCATTTACTGGTTGCATATCCATGAATTTTTGCACATTCCATCGGCTAATTATTAACATTACAACTATTACATAATTCCGAATCTTAGAAACAGCTGTCGAGTTTAAAAAAAGCTATGCATTCTACCCTTGTTTTCTGTATTTCTTATACTCCATGTAAAAGTAAATTCATTTATCAATATATATATAAATATCTATATACTGGTACTTATGTGTTTATCTTCTGAATATACTTAGTAAATATATATATATATATATATATATATATATATATATATATATATATTATATATATATATATATTATATATATATACTTTATTTTAAGCAGCAGAAAATTCAACAAAATCTGTTACCTGAGTTTCTCGTTGCCGTTCATCAGACAGTTTTTGCTAGAATGGAACTTATATATTAATTCAATCTATACTCTTACAAACGCTACACCTTTAAAAAGAAATGGACTTGTTTGATTGGCCCTTTAGAAAAAACGGTCAATCTTCGAGCGATAAACAAAAAGGTCAAAAATATATGTTATATATATAAAAAAACTTATAAAAATTATAAAATCCGAGGAAAAAACCGAGGAAAAAACCTATTGCCGTTAATGAAGACAGTACAAATTAATGCATAGAAATTAAACCTGTTATAAATACTGCAATACATATTTATATTAAAATCCACATATATATATCAACATACACAAAAGGATGCGCGTAAACGCCATACATACATATACAGACGTATGAATATGAATCTAAATTATACACATAAAAGCATGTGTACATATATTCACGCAAACCGTCTCGCACGCAAGCTAAAATTCATCTATGTAGCAATTCTCATATACTGAGCAAGGAGGGGGAACGAAAGAAAGGGAAAGAGAGAAAAAGGAACGAAGGAGGGGTGGGAAAACTTGTAGCGATGTTATTGGCATCTATAGAGGCCAGTATACATACACAAGTTTGAATTGATACATATACATACCGTCGTGTGTATGCGTGCTTAAGCACAAGCATACTTTCACTTACACATACACAGATACGCATGCTTACAAATACATATGCTTTGTATACACATACTTATATAAACATTCTAATTTTGACAACATTGCTTTTTTTTAAAAAAAACATTGCTTTTAAAAAATGGGTGCATTAATAAAAATATATACGAAAGACATAAAATAAAATATAACATCCTATTTTGGGTCATTTATAAATAATCAAGGTAATATAAATAATCAAGGTAATCCTATGCAATACAATAACGTGAAAACAAAGTTTGTAGGTTTTTCCTAATATATATGTAGAAACAATAAGACTTTGCTATAGGTCCGTCGTAGCGCTCAAGAGTCAAAATCAAAAATCAAAAATCAAAATACAAAATATATACTCTATCCATATGGTATATTTATATTCGACATTTTAAATTTAGCCGCGTGCCTACATAAGTTCATTAACTCACTCTTTGATTCAAAGAATTATTGTCTTTGAATAAGATGTGCATTTTCTCTAATAAGCAAAGCCTGCACTTGAAATTATATTTGTAAGCTCCATGCCTGTATGGTGCCGCCCTGTCCAGAATGCTCCATGTCACGTTGAAAGGTGGGGCTTCCTTTTCTTTTAGTTCCCAGACATATTTTGCTAGGCTGGTTTTCTTCCTATTCTCTGGGTATTTAAAAGAATTCTTATGAGAATAAAATCTTGTTTTAAATGAATTTTCTGAAGCCCCTGTGTATGTCTTGTATTCCGATGAGCCTTCCACTTGCACATTGGCTCTATAAACTACTCCTTTCACTAGACATTTCCCTTCTAACGGACAGGAGCTTTCGTTTTTGAAATTACATTTCTTAATGGGCTCGGCACCATGTCTAATCTCAATTAGCTTCCTATTATGTTGGCTAATGTAAGAGGCGAGAATAGGAAGAAAACCAGCCTAGCAAAATATGTCTGGGAACTAAAAGAAAAGGAAGCCCCACCTTTCAACGTGACATGGAGCATTCTGGACAGGGCGGCACCATACAGGCATGGAGCTTACAAATATAACTTCAAGTGCAGGCTTTGCTTATTAGAGAAAATGCACATCTTATTCAAAGACAATAATTCTTTGAATCAAAGAAGTGAGTTAATGAACTTATGTAGGCACGCGGCTAAATTTAAAATGTCGAATATAAATATACCATATGGATAGAGTATATATTTTGTATTTTGATTTTTGATTTTTGATTTTGACCTTGAGCGCTACGACGGACCTATAGCAAAGTCTTATTGTTTCTACATATATATTAGGAAAAACCTACAAACTTTGTTTTCATGTTATTGTATTGCATAGGATTACCTTGATTATTTATATTACCTTGATTATTTATAATGACCCAAAATAGGATGTTATATTTTATTTTATATGTCTTTCGTATATATCTTTATTAATGCACCCATTTTTAAAAGCAATGTTTTTTTTAAAAAAAGCAATGTTGTCAAAATTAGAATGTTTATAAAGTATGTGTATAGCAAAGCATATGTATTTGTAAGCATGCGTATCTGTGTATGTGTAAGTGAAAGTATGCTTGTGCTTAAGCACGCATACACACGACGGTATGTATATGTATCAATTCAAACTTGTGTATGTATACTGGCCTCTATAGACGCCAATAACATCGCTACAAGTTTTTCCCCACCCCTCCTTCGTTCCTTTTTCTCTCTTTCCCTTTCTTTCGTTCCCCCTCCTTGCTCAGTATATGAGAATTGCTACATAGATGAATTTTAGCTTGCGTGCGAGACGGTTTGCGTGAATATATGTACACATGCTTTTATGTGTATAATTTAGATTCATATTCATACGTCTGTATATGTATGTATGGCGTTTACGCGCATCCTTTTGTGTATGTTGATATATATATGTGGATTTTAATATAAATATGTATATGCAGTATTTATAACAGGTTTAATTTCTATGCATTAATTTGTAATGTCTTCATTAACGGCAATAGGTTTTTTCCTCGGTTTTTTCCTCGGATTTTATAATTTTTATAAGTTTTTTTATATATATATACATATATTTTTGACCTTTTTGTTTATCGCTCGAAGATTGACCGTTTTTTCTAAAGGGCCAATCAAACAAGTCCATTTCTTTTTAAAGGTGTAGCGTTTGTAAGAGTATAGATTGAATTAATATATAAGTTCCATTCTAGCAAAAACTGTCTGATGAACGGCAACGAGAAACTCAGAGTAACAGATTTTGTTGAATTTTCTGCTGCTTAAAATAAAGCATATTACTCTACCACTGGTATTTGAGTACTCTTTTTTCCACCTTGTTTCACATTTATGTGTTTACTCCGGTATATATATATATATATATATATATATATATATAATTATTATTTGAGGGAATAAAATCCAAACTTACAAGGTAAAAGAATTCAACTTAGAAATACTAAATCAAATTCCACACAATATAATATATATAAAATATTAGAAAAAAACATTTTTTATCAATTCAAAATGAATAATTAAATTACACCATCTAGAAAATTACATATAATAGAAAAGTTAAAATTAAAATAACAATAAAAAGTAAAGATTAAGTAAATTACAAAAATAATATAATAGGTATATAATGTATATAATATAATGTATATAATACCTATTATATACATTATTTTTGTAATTTACTTAATCTTTACTTTTTATAGTTATTTTAATTTTAACTTTTCTATTATATGTAATTTTTTAGATGGTGTAATTTAATTATTCCTTTTGAATTGATAAAAAGTGTTTTTTTTCTAATATTTTATATATATATTATATTGTGTGGAATTTGATTTAGTATTTCTAAATTGAATTCTTTTTCCTTGTAAGTTTGGATTTTATTCCCTCAAATAATAATTATATATATATATATGTGTGTGTGTGTGTGTGTGTGTGTGTGGTGTGTGTGTGTGTGTGTGTGTGTGTGTGTGTGGTGTGTATGTATATGTATATATATATAACATGATGCATTGGTAAATACATATATATATAATAATGTCTATTGAAGTAGAAAACATGCTACCAAGCTACACACACATGTATATCATAAATACTCTTATGTATAAACATGGCAGATAACGCCACTGCGATTAACTCCTATTACCACGACCGCCATCACGACTACCACCACCAACGCTGGTACCATTACATCAACACCACCATGCATTCGCATTTTTATACAATTGCATTTACCCATTCACACACACACACACACATACAATTATGTATGTGTGTTCTTGGCAATAAGTGCACTCCCTCCATTTGTGGTTTTCTTTTTCGTTTCGTTTTGTCTTGTTTTGTTTTGTTTGTTTTTCGGTCTATTTCCTTCCGTCGGCTTATAGGAAAACGATACCTTGTTTCGCCTCTTCATGCGAAAATTACGATGGTCTGAGATACTATAAATAGTGTTACAAGCGTGTTTAAACTTTTCGTGTTTCCTTCTCAACCGATGTGTACGGTAAGCGTAAGAAACATTACTTAATGCACGCAGCAATTTTAATTGCGTATTCGTTGTAACGCCATCTAGTGGAGACTGAGTTGTCTTACAGTACATCTTAATGTATAACCGCACACGAATTCATATATGAAACGGGTCTATGAAAATCAAATCTGGTGGATACCACCATCAACTCCGTATTATTGTCGAAGACGATATATTTAAAACTATTTCACGTTGACCTTAGCCAAAAGGCCGAGCTGGCAGAATCGTTAGCACGACGGGCGAAATGCGTAGCCGTATTTCGTCTGCCGTTACGTTCTGGGTTCAAATTCCGCCGAGGTCGACTTTGCCTTTCATCCTTTCTGGGTCGATAAATTAAGTACCAGTTACGCACTGAGATCGATGTAATCGACTTAATCCCTTTGTCTGTCCTTGTTTGTCCCCTCTATGTTTAGCCCCTTGTGGGCAATAAAGAAATAATATTTAAAACTATTTCACCTTGATCTTAGCCAAAAGGCCGACCTGGCAGAATCGTTAGCAAGCCAGGCGAAATGCGTAGCCGTATTTCGTCTGCCGTTATGTTCTGGGTTCAAATTCCGCCGAGGTCGACTTTGCCTTTCATCCTTTCTGGGTCGATAAATTAAGTACCAGTTACGCACTGGGATCGATGTAATCGACTTAATTCATTTGTCTGTCCTTGTTTGTCCCCTCTATGTTTAGCCCCTTGTGGGCAATAAAGAAATATATTTAAAACTATTTGACGATACACATAAAGCGACCAGCTGACAGAGTTGTTAGCGAATCGAAGAATTTGTTTTAGCCAAATCTTGTTGATACCACCCAAATCATTTACGAAGACGGCATATTTATAATTATTTGATGATATACATAAGGCGACAAGCTGACAGAACCGT
>NW_021835913.1:15000-22500 GCF_006345805.1 Octopus sinensis | reverse complement strand
AGAAAAGCTGAGCACAAGAAGGGCTGACCAAAAGTGAATGTGTTCTGCGCCATCTCCAAGAAGCATCTTTATGGCCCGTTTTTTTTTTTTTTGAGGGAAATGTGACTGGCGATGTTTATCTGCAAATGCTTCAGAACTTGCTAATGGATGAGCTCATTGCAAATGAACATGAAGACTTCATTTTTCAGCAGGACGATGCTTCACCTTATTGAAAGCTCACTGTGCCGGCTTATCTCAATGACAATCTGCGATGGAGATGGATCGGGCGTGCTGGTGATGAAGACAACGTGCTGTTGAAATGGCCGCCACGTTCTCCTGACCCAACACTTAGCGATATTTTTCTCTGGGGCTATGTGAAAGGCCTGGTCTATGTCCCCCTCTCCCTGCAAACCTAGAGGAACTCAAGCAGAGAGTCACTACGGCACTGGAGACTGTTACCCAAGACATGCTGCAGCGTCTTGGGATGAGCTGGACTACCGACTTGCACCGTGTCTCAGGTGGTACGCATATTGAACATTTGTGAAATTGTTCATGGAATCCACATACTTTTGAATTTCTCATTCAAATCTGGAAGGATAGATTTTATGTTGGTCAACCTTAAGCCTGTTTAGTTTCATTTGCTTTGACAATGTAGTTTCTGTGATATTTACATCTCAAATGATATCAAATTTTTGGGGAAACCCTTTATATATAACGTGTTTTCACATAGTTTCCTTAACCAAATTCCATTGCAAAAGGTCGGTCCAGGCTACAGTACCACATAAGGGGACTGAACCCTAAACCAAGTGGTTGTAAAGTTTCTTAACTACGAGCTTTTTAACTACAGGGCCAAGCTTGCACCTAGACATGCTTAAAAATATAACAAACGAGATACCAAAATTCGCGAGCAGAAGCATTAATGCATGCCCGCTCAATCAGTCATGCAATGTAGATGTGATTTTATAAGAAGTAGAACTCATGTCCAACAAACCGAACTAGCCCAGAGAGGCTAAGAACTATCATATGGTGGAAGATAAGTTTAAACAATGTTACAGCAATTAAGCATCATCCTTCATAGTCATAAGAATAAAAGAAGAGTATGTCATCAGATTATAACTTCCATGTAAATACGCATAATACGAATTTTGACATCCAGTGAAAATGAAAATGCTTGAGCTATGCATGTCAAGTATAAATAGGAAAACAAAATGTAATTTATGTACAGCTGAAAACAAGCACATTTTGAATCGCAAACATCAAGAAATATTTCAGCGGTGTTTGTATGCATTTTTGTTTAATGGCAACGTTCAATGTGTCAATGGTCGCCTGTTTTTGTACCGTAAACTTTATCTTCGAAGTCTCCTCAGAAAGAAAAGTTTAATGACGAGAAGTCCGGTGAACGCGATGTGTAGTCTACTGAGCCTCTTCGTCCATTCCACTTGTTTAGCAAAATCTTAACAAGATGGGCCCTTACATTATTATAGTATTGTTGGGGTGCTCCGTGATGCTGGAAATAAACTCCACATCTTCAAAGTCTTCATGAATGCTTGCTTTGACCGATTGCCACCGCGGATTCAATTGAATAGGACCAGTCACCGTACTGTCACAAAAGAACGATCCAATTAATCCGGTTGATGATAAGCAACCCCATTTTCTATCGTCTGACAAATTAACATGATGTTCCTACGTAATGTGCGGATTCCCAAGTCTCCTAGTTGCTGCTATCGCTGTGGTTAACCGAGATACTTAATTTACATGTAGCCTCATCGCTCCAAACAGTTTTTGTTGGAAAGTGTGCATTTTCTACACATTTTACCAAACACCATTCATATATCGCCACTTTTCTCCTTATCTCCTCAAAGAAATACATCATCTCGAAAGAGTTCAGAAGTTGGCTACCCGCATGGTTCTTGGTCTCAAACATTTGTCTTATGAAGAAAGGCTGAAGACGCTCGACCCTTATTCTCTCGATAAACGACGACGCCGTGGTGATCTCATTCTTGCTCACAACATCATAAGCGGAAAGTGTAACCTCTCGAAAGAGCTGTTCTTCACTCCTGCTCCGGAGCGTGGGCTGCGGGGTCACTCCAAAAAGCTCTATCTGCGACGATTTCATCTCAATCGAAGGAGAGGAGCTTTCTCCGTCCGGGTTGCGGATCCGTGGAATAAGCTGCCGGACGAGATAATGAAGATGCCGACGACCGCTCGGTCCATAGTCTCTCTTGACCGGAAATGGCCTGTTTTCTTTGTATGACCACCCTCCCTGTACATAACTCCATGTCCCCCTACATGGCCTTGCCTTTGCTTTTTGAGCCAATAAAAATTAAATTAAAAAAAAAAAATTTTTGAAACTCTTCAATCCGGATCTTTTTCATTGAGAGCATTCGACTGTTCTTGAAATACTACTTGTCAAATGATAGTGCTTCAAAATGCTATAAATGCTTGATTTTCAAATTCCTACCTCACGTCTCACTTGCCGCACAGACTTTCTTAAACTCTAGCAACACGTTTTTTTTTTTGTACCCTTTCTTGCTTTGTGGAGCTGGTCGAAGTCTGCAATCTTTCAAAGCGTTTCTTGTGGACATCCTTCACAGTTTCATCTGCTTGAAATTTAATTCGAGTGATAGTAAGTCATCTTAGTGGATTGGTTTGAAACAACTCCCTAAACTGTCATGCGACTTCGACTGCATTTTTAAACATCCAGTAAACCTTTAGGATAAATTTTCTTTACATTATTTACATTTGAATAAGTGCTGGAGTCGATTTGCTCGACTAAAGGCGGTGCTCCAGCATGGCCGCAGTCAAATGACTGAAACAAGTAAAAGAGTAAAAGAGTATATAAAGATTTGAAATTAGAGATAAGCACAAGGCAAATATTGAAAAACAGAACCAATTCCTGCAATGATAGGCGCAGACAATACATCATGAAAAAACTTACAAACGTTCTATATTTAAGAGATGAGGAATTATATACATTATTTACATTATTTACATTATTTACATTTGATGGATATTTGTCCTTATCTTGTTTGTTGTTAACGCAACGTTTCGGCTGATATACCCTCCAGCCTTCATCGGGTATCTTGGGGAAATTTCGAACATGGGTTCTCATTCATAAGATATGTTTCGATGTTATTATTATTATTATTATTATTATTATTATTATTATATTATTATTATTATTATTATTATCATTATTAATATTATTATTATTATTATTATTATTATTATTATTCTATGTTTGACTTTTGCTTTATGTTTGTACAAGTTGGCTCCAAGTCTCACCCAGAGGCCTCAAAAGACAACAGGTTGGAAGTTCACGTTATGCCTAGTGTGCCATATATTTGGGGGTTTTTTTGGTGTTGTACTAGTGAATGTCTAATACATAGGTTTTAAAAAAAAGTTTGTTTTAAACCTTGGGATTACATAGAAAGTATTTTGCGAGTATTTATCATTATTATTATCATTATTATTATTATTATTATTATTATTATTATTATTATTATTATTATTGTCATTATTATTATTATTATTATTATCGAACTTGGAATCTTCGGGTTAGTAGCCCGCACTTTTAACCACTACGCCATATGCCCGTGGGCACCTGATGAAGGCTGGAGGGAATATCAGCCGAAACGTAGTGTTAACAACAAACAAGATGAAGTCAAGTGTCTGTCAAATGTAAATAATGTAAATAATGTACATAATTCCTCATCTCTTAAATATTGAACTGTAGATTTTCTTTGTTCAAAGCTTACTCTGGTTCTCTTTATTATTTTTTAACAGGTTAAATTTAAAAAGAAACGAAAATTAAATTTTCAATTGTTAAAAGGTGTATACAATTTTGGGGAGACACCCTTCTATGTATGTATGAATGTATGTATGTATGTATGTATGTATGTATGTATGCATGTATGTATGTATGTATGTACGTAAGCATGTATGTATGTATGTATGCATGCATGTATGTATGCATGCATGTATGTATGTATGCATGTATGTATGCATGCATGTATGTATGCATGCATGTATATATGTATGTATGCATGTATGCTTGTCACGTGACCGATTAGACTATCATATGTTGTTACAGATCGCTGGTCACAATGCGCTTCGCATTTTTTCAGCCTTCAAATGACGCCACCCCGCTGGCTAAGCGAGCAGGCCAAGAGAAGAGTGAAAGTTGTGGCGAAAGGGTACAACAGGGATCGCCACCACCCCCTGCCGGAGCCTCGTGGAGCTTTAGGTGCTTTCGCTGAATAAACACTCACAACGCCCGGTCTGGGAATGGAAACCGCGATCCTACGACCCCGAGTCCGCTGCCCTAACCACTGGGCCATTACGCCTCCACATATGTGCATTTATGCATGTATTATGTACGTATGAGCTGGCAGAAACGTTAGCACGCCGGGCGAAATGCGTAGCCTTATTTCGTCTGTCGTTACGTTCCGAGTTCAAATTCCGCCGTGGTCGACTTTGCCTTTCATCCTTTCGGGGTCGAAAAATAAAGTACCGGTTACGCACTGGGGTCGATGTAATCGACTTAATCCCTTTGTCTGTCTTTGTTTGTCCCCTCTATGTTTAACCCTTTGTGAGTAATAAAGAAACATATATGTATGTTTGATTTTCTTTGAGATTTTAGCTCTCCTAGAGAGAGAATGGAAACCAGTTTGTAACAAAGCGACAAAACTTTTGAGTTAAGAGAGTTCCCGGTCTTTGTAAATGTGTGGTTGAGTTAGTGCCTTGGTTAAACTGTTGATGCATACACCCAAGTGTATACGTCTATTCGTTAAGGAATCTTCGGTGGAGAATCTTTCGAATGTCTTACAAATTTTCTCTGTGCTGCCAATAGATTGGATTTCGAGGTTTCAAGACAGTTTCTCTTTTTGTTAGTATTTCTAGGATTTTGTGTAAATCTGTAAATAAAAATGCGTCTATGTATGTATGTATGTATGTATGTATGTATGTATGTATGTATGTATGTATGTATGTATGTATGTATGTATGTATGTATGCATGTATGTATGTGTGTATGTATGTATGTATGTATGTATGTAGGGAGAGTTTACGAAAAAACAAAAGACGAAGACAGGTGGTGTACAAAACAAACAGATGTATTAGTATAACGCTCAGGAATAGAAAAATGTCTTTTACGTTTCGAGCCTACGCTCTTCAACAGGAAGGGACACAGAAAAAACAAGGAGAGAAACAAGGAGAGAAAAAAATGTGTTGTGGCTAACGATGTATGTATGAATATACACACACACACACACACACACACACACACACACACACACACAAGACAGTGTAGCCACTAATGGGAGGCTTTTGGTTATAGGTCTGCTCGATCAGGATTGACTTAGCTGTGAAAACAACAACAACATCAACACGTTAACAAAAGCAAACAATATCAACGGCCTACATCAGGGGTTACTCTCTTTACTCTCTTACTTGTTTCAGTCATTTGACTGCGGCCATGCTGGAGCACCGCCTTTAGTCGAGCAAATCGACCCCGGGACTTATTCTTTTTGTAAGCCCAGTACTTATTCTATCGGTCTCTTTTTGCCGAACCGCTAAGTTACGGGGACGTAAACACACCAGCATCGGTTGTCAAGCAATACTAGGGGGACAAACACAGGCACACAAACACACACACACATACATATACACATGCATATATACATATATACGACAGGTTTCTATCAGTTTCCGTCTACCAAATCCACTCACAAGGCATTGGTCGGCCGGGGCTATAGCAGAAGACACTTGCCCAAGATGCCACGCAGTGGGACTGAACCCGGAACCATGTAGCTGGTTAGCAAACTACTTACCACACAGCCACCAACCATTTTTTATCAATGGACCCCTTTGATTACTATTTCATTTTAGTGGACTCCCGTAGCCATTCGATGTTTAAAAACTAGTTTTATAGAAACTCCCTTCAAAATTCCTATATTATTTTCCCCACATTAAACTAGTGTAGGGTGTACTATGTAAAATGCTGGAGAAAGAAACCTAGCTGTTTCTTGCAGTACATACCAATACATGCAGTTAAAGCAAAATATTTTATAGGGACCCTAAAAATACTATTGAAGATCCCGAGTTTACTATTTTTGTTGTGTGGACCCCAAAAATCTTACATGGATTTTCAGGGGCCATATGGACCCCGGTTGAGAATCACTGGCCTAAACCATCGTCACCAATAGTTCAAAGGTTAGTTAGGTGCATACACTACCACCACCACCAGCTCTACTACCACTAAGGTTACTATCAAACTATACTTTCTTTCATAATCACTATTGGCGTCACAGCTGCCGTCTACCCCACCGTCACTGTCATACCATTCGTCAAAACCATCGCCGTCGCAACCACCACCACCAGCCTTGATACATCTCTTGAACCAGCCACCACTACCACCACCACCACCACCACCACCACTACCACTACCTTATATAGCACCATCACCACCTTCAGCACTGTCACTAGCATTATCATCTCTGTCATCACCAGTGGCGCATCAAGCAACATTTCCAACAACAGCATCACCGCCACCATCACCATCACCACCACCACCACCACCACCATCAGCGCCACCATCGTCGTCACCACCATCACTATCATCATTATCACCTCCGTCATCGCCACCATTATCGCAACTTCCACCGACGCCGTCAGCACCGCCGTAATGTTCCAGCCTCAAGACCACCACCACCACCACGACAACCAAAACCACTGCCACCACCACCACCACCACTACCGCCACCACTGTCATTAGCGTTATCACCACCACCATCATCATCACCATTACGTCCTACACCACCACCACCGTCGCCACCGCCTCCATTACCACCACTACCACCGCCACTATGACTGCTGTCATCACCACCACAACCACCACCACCACCACCATCAACATTATCTACCTTATCACCATATCCACCGCCACCATCACCATCACCACAACCACCACCACCACCACCACCATCAACATCATCACCATATCCACCCCCCACCGTCGTCCCCATACCACTACCGCCATTATTATCATCTCCATCGTCACGAACATCACTACCAAGCAACATCAACATCACCATCAAGGAAATCACCCTCACCACCACCACCACCACCATCACCATCACCATCACCATCACCACTACCACCATCACCATCACCATCACCATCACCACTACCACCATCACCATCACCATCACCATCACCACTACCACCATCACCATCACCATCACCATCACCATCACCACCACCACCACCACCATCACCATCACCCTCACCACCACCACCACCACCATCACCATCACCATCACCACCACCACTACCACCATCACCATCACCATCACCATCCCTCACCACCACCACCACCACCATCACCATCACCATCACCATCACCCTCACCACCACCACCACCACCATCACCATCACCATCACCATCACCACTACCACCATCACCATCACCATCACCCTCACCACCACCACCACCACCATCACCATCACCATCACCATCAC
>NW_021835913.1:7500-12500 GCF_006345805.1 Octopus sinensis | reverse complement strand
TACCACTACGAGTACTGCTACCACTACTGCAGTGCACTCGCTTCGACACTACTATCGTACTACATTTCGATCCCGCCACTATCGGTGTATAGTCACCATACTACTTCTACTACTACTACTACTACTACTACTACTACTAAAACTACTACTACTAACGCTACTACTGCTACTACTAACGCTACCGCTGCTACTGCTGCTACTACTACTACTACTACTACTACCAACGCTACTACTGCTACTACTACTACGACTACTACTTCTACTACCGCTACTACTGCTGCTGCTACTACTACTACTACTACTACTACTAACGCTACTGCTGCTACTACTAATGCTACCGCTGCTACTGCTGCTGCTACTACTACTACTACTACTACTACTATTACTACTACTACTTCGAGTTCTACTACACTACCACCACTACTACACAACAGTAAGGTACCAACACCACCTCAACCCCCTGTACAGCTACCCCCGATCCCACAGCGTCTAATACTCGAATACGGTCACTTCAACTCCATCATCCCACCATCACAAACGTATACTTATCTCGATTCTATCAAAATGTTACTACTCCACCCACTACTACTACTACTACTACTACTACTACTACTACTACTACTGCTGCTGCTGCTGCTGCCAAAGTATAGCTCTTGACACCACCATCACCATCGCCATTACAATAATTTCTCGTTACTATCGCCAGCTTGAACCATCATCATTAACTAAATACTGGCTGCTCCGCCCGTCTCCATCAACCCCCATGACCGCTACCACTACCAATGTAACAGTCATTCAGACCGCCATTTTAATTAATGCCCATGCGTAATTCATGTATTTACACTTTTACACACACACACACACACACACATACACACAAACACACTTATAACCATATTCATAATGCTCAAGCACGCAGATGTATGCATATGAGTGTGTATATATGCATATGTATGTGTGAGAGTTTGTGTGTGATGGGGGGGGTAGAGATAGATAGATAGATAGATAGATAGATAGATAGATAGATAGATAAGTTTCTTTATTGGCCACACAGGGCAGCACACAGATGGGACAAATTATAAGGTAGAGCTTTTCTTTTGGGGGATGAGAAAAAAAGTGGCGTAGGTTTTCGATCAAAAGGGATCGTAAAAGGGAAAAAAGAAAAAAGAAAAAAAGGAAGAGAAACAAAAGAAAAGAAAAAAGAAAAAAGAAGAGAAAAGAGGAAAAAAGGGGCAGATTAAAAAAAAACGATCAATAGGGATCGTGTATCACAGTGTCATGATGTACGGTGTAAAGGGGAAAGCAGATAAGGTTTATCCGTGGGAAGAAAAGCCTACGAAAAAGACCACGGTAACCTCGGTCAATATTGTTATATGTTGCCACATTTGTTTGCAAGTGGGTAACCCTCTGTTTTCAATTTCTGGGTTCATAGGATTATGCTCAAGGTTGCTTCGTCATTCATACGTGCCATCCTTGTTACATTCACCCATCTTTTTTTAAAACATTCGCTAGACAAAACTTGCCTCTCTACTCTCACTTTCCTTTTCAAGTGGTACTTGAAGAAGTTGATGAGAGATTGACCAGAGAGGAAAGTGTTTGTCTCCAATCCTATCAGACGCGTCCACCAGATACATCCTTTCGCCATAGCCACAAGGATGATGAAAATAGCTCTTCCTTCCCGTTTGAAGGAAGGAGGCGTGACAATATTGACGATAGACTCAGCTGATAAACCAACTCGTCCCACACGTGACAGCAGTTGTTCGACATAAGCCCACAGGTCGGAAATTGTTGGACACTGCACGAGTGCGTGCAGAACGGTTTCGTCGCTCTGACCGCATCTTGGGCAGGTCGGCCCCGTGTTTCTCGAGCCGTGTCTGTAGAGCTTATCCCGAACGGGTAGCGCTTCTCGGTAGTACTGCCAGGCCAGGGATCGCTGGAAGTTGTCCATGGGCCCTGGCCCGAAAGTCGTCCCGAACAGGCGGGTCAGGTATTCCTCGTCGACGTCCAGGTTCGCCCCGAGCTCGTCGTCGTACCTCCCCTCCACTAATCCCCTATAGAATGCTTTGGTTGTGATGGAGTCACTCAAGGTCGACCCAGGACGGCAGAGTTGCTTGAGAGCAACGCGACACTCGCGGTGCCATCGCCCGTCCTCGGCCTCTTTTTGATCCACGACTGCAGTTCGGTCAAGGAGACGAGTTGCGGGAAAGCGTGCCTCACAAACGGCGACCACACCAGTTCGTCGTCTGCGACGAGCCTGAGATGTCGCAGTCTCAGCGCGTGTCTGCACATCATCAACCACGGCATGCCCAGTCCTCCTTTTAACGGGTGTTGACAGCAAATGGATCGCCTGACCATCGGGACGCATCCTTTCCACAAGAAGCGAAAGAGAATGCGTTCTAGTTTGGTGATGGTAGGGTCGGGACAAGGCACGACGGTCAGGCGGTAGTAGATGACGGACGCGATTTACGTGTTCGCCACCTCCGCCCGACCTTTTAGGGACAGTTTCCTCTCGGCCCATTGCCGGGCGAGAGTGACCACCCTACTCGTTATCTCGTTCCAGTTCTTCTCCATTTGGAGGTCCGGACCGAACCAGACCCCGAGCAACTCGACCGGACCGTCGGTCCAGCGTCCGACGACGGAGGCGCTGGTGGACGGCATGGGCTTGCTTCTCCAGGTGCCTAGTCGCAAGCCCACTGACTTTTCCCGGTTGATTTTCGCTCCTGTCACCGCTTCGTAGTTTTTCAGTGTCTCGCCGACCTGCTCGATGTGCTCGTGGCTAGACACTATGACGGTGACGTCGTCCGCGTATGCAGACACGCTCGTCCCGCATCCCAGTTCTCGCGGGATGCCCCTCAGAGTTGCCAGCTTCCGCAATAATGGCTTGAGAGTCAATACGTATAGAATCGACGAGAGGGGGCATCCCTGACGGACCGAACGTGCGATGTCGAAAGGTCTCGATAGATGTCTATTTACGCGAATTGCCGAACGGATGCCTCTGTACAAAGCGGCTATCCAGCCGCAGAAGACAGGACCGAAGCCAGCCGCTCTGAGGACTGCCTCCAAGTATCGATGGTCCACCCTATCGAAAGCTTTCGATTGATCCAAATTGATCAGCGCCCCACCCATGCCAGGTTCGTTAACTACCCTGTCTATGATGTAGCGCATCAGGTGGAGGTTGTCATGGATGGTCCGGCCCGGCACGGCATAGATAGATAGATAGATAGATAGATAGATAGATAGATAGATAGATAGATAGATAGATAGATAGATAGATAGATAGATAGATGGATAGATGGATAGATAGATAGATAGATAGATAGATAGATAGATAGATATAGATAGATATAGATAGATAGATAGATAGATAGATAGATAGATAGATAGATAGATAGATAGATATATAGATAGATAGATAGATAGATAGATAGATAGATAGATAGATAGATAGATAGATAGATAGATAGATAGATATAGATAGATATAGATAGATATAGATAGATATATATAGATAGATATAGATAGATAGATAGATAGATAGATAGATAGATAGATATAGATAGATAGATAGATAGATAGATAGATAGATAGATAGATAGATAGATAGATAGATAGATAGATAGATAGATAGATAGGCAGACAGACAGAAATAGTTATATGTACGTAGATACGCAAACACATCAATAAATATTTAAACACAGGACGAAGTTGAATGCAGTTCAGCTTTACTTTGTACGTATTTCACTGTGTAGTCATTAACTGTTGTGAATGCATCTTATTCTCTTTGTACCCAGAAATATGTAGGAGACTGTCCTCTCTTGCCTCAAAGTTTGTTGTTCACTCTTCAGAGAACAAAACCACCCTCTTTCCTTTGCCTGAGAAGACAATTTATAGAAAATAGCTATTTATATCAAACATTGTCTAGAACTTGATTGAAAGATCTACACTGATTTCTATACTGCACGTTCAACTGTTCTATGAACAGTAATAATGCTTATAAATGCATTATTACTGAAGGCTTACGTAAATCGGATTGGCAGATTTGCATATTGAAACGCATTTTCAGTATATAGTTCGATTATAAAATTAGTAGATGTTCATATACCCTGCAATGCATAATGATATTGAAGTAAAACACTGTTAATATATACAGAGATAGTTAAAGCAGGAAAGAAAAGTGCGAAAGAAACGGAAAAAAGACAAAAAAAATGAAAAAAGAGTAAACGAGGAAGAGTGAATAAGGTACAATGATACATGTCTATATATAGTTACTTTATACTGTGTACAATAACGAGATTAGTTCGTTCCTAAAATTTAATAGCTCTATCTATTAGAGCGAAAAGCTCTATCCACGACGATTTCATCTCAATCGAAGGAGAGGGGCTTTCTCCGTCCGGGTTGCGGATCCGTGGAATAAGCTGCCGGACGACATAGTGAAGACGCCGACGACCGCTCGATTCAAAGTCTCTCTTGACCGGAAATGGCCTGAGCTCTTTATATGACCATCCTCCCTGTACATAACTCCATGTCCCCCTACATGGCCTTGCTTTTGCTTTTTGAGCCAATAAAAATTAAATTAAAATTAAATTAAAAAATAAGCTGAATCGAGAAGTTAATATAAGGAATTTCTCAGAGGTGCGTAAGCAGCACAATCTAGAACTTGCATGAGCAAGCTTTTTCAAGAAATGTGATACACGAGATATTATTTACCATCGCAGTTGTGTGGGACGCACAACTAAGAAAACGAAATGTAATTTTTCGTTAGGTGTTCCATTCAGACAAAAACCCCGCGGGCTGTAAGGCTGCATATGCCTGATCTAAACCATTTGGAAAATGGCTTTGCGTGATGACAAAGATCACGTTAATGAGGGCGTTAAATTGAAGCTAGTAAACAACAGAAAACAAATTTATTAAGATTTAAAGAGAATGTACTTTTGAAGTAAGGTACACCTTGCACACATATTCTTTTAAATTCTTGCAGAAAACAAATACGTGTAGTCTCG
>NW_021835913.1:0-2500 GCF_006345805.1 Octopus sinensis | reverse complement strand
TTAAATAGTCTCTGACAGCTGTTTCTGAGATATCCCAGCTATCGGAGCATCGTATCGAGCAAAGACTGTAAGTTGAATTTGCCGTCATCTGAGAAATATAAGTTAGACAGGGGAAGGAAGTTCCTCATCAATGATATTTTTTGGGGTTCATTATGTGCAGGAAGGTGGAAGGGTCCAATTAAGTCTTGTTAGATCGGGTATTCTTTAGGTAAATTCATGATCAGAAAGGATGGTTAGGTAGTACACCAGTGCGAGAGGAAGGAAGAAATGGTTATACAGTATTCCATAATGAGGGAAAATTCCTGCTAGCAGTTACAAAGTTATACAAATACTGAGAGGAGGAATAAATATTCTTTTTTACCATTCGTTATGTAGCTAAATTAGATTGAATCAATTTAAATTAAATGTCCTTGTCACATTTTGTCTAATTATTTGCCTTTCCTCACTACTTTAACCTACACCTATTGACTCAAAGGGAAGCCACCTTTGGCCGCTTTGAACAAGGCAATCACGTAACCACAACTTCAACTGCTGTTCACATTGGAATTTTGGTGGCGCACCTATTTTTGCATACCTATTAGTCTTCATATCCTTTATATACATACATACATACATACATACATACATACATATATATATACATATATACATAATGAACACAAATGGGTTAAGCGTCACTACATTAAAATGTCTCGATTCAAATGAATCCAATAAAATATTAATAATTAACAATTGTGTGTTTGTGTGTGTGTGTGTACGTGTGTGTGTGTGTGTGTGTGTGTGTGTGTGGTGTGTGTGTGTGTTAGTGTCGGTTTGTGTGAGTGCAGGTTTGTGTGCGCGAAGAAGGAGAGTCACCGATGGTTCATGAGGGAACTTCCACCGAACCACGACATTACTCTGTCTATCAAGGGGCAAGCGCCCTCTTCTTCCGGCTGTAGTGTCTGACTTATGGTTATATTTTTAGAACAAGACTTATTCAGCCAGGCCCATACTCACCACTTTCCCCCAGCCCAAACCTTTCAGCAGAATCTACTGGAGGGTGGTAAGTAGTACTCGTCTCTCTCCGTCTTCACCTTCCTCTTCAAGTGACACTTGAAGATTTTGATGAGGGTTTGGCCGGAGCGGGGAAAACCCTGACCTCATTTCTCTCATTCGTGACCACCACATTGCAGTAACTCTTTCACAGGCCATTCCAGATGGAAGGATAATCACTATTTTTACTAAGAATTGAAGATTAAGCACACCTACAAACCCACATCTACCTCACCACCGTCACCAGCACCACCAGCACCACCTAAACTAAGTTATTCACACTTTATTCTTTTGGGCCAGCGAATTAGCAGAGTCGTTCGAGAGTCGACCGAAACGCCTGACGCTAGTTATTTCAGATTCATGCGTTGCAAGTTCAAATCCAACCAAGGTCGACATTGATTTTCTTTTCTTTTTGTATTTCCGAAATACCGTAACAGGTCTTCAGTGGTGGTTCTGGCAAATGTTGTCCCAAGTTCAAATCCTGCTGAGAACAATTTTTGCCTTTGATAATTCCGAGGTTGATAAATAAAACCCCAGATCCAGAATGGTAGAACGAAATGTCTTGCGGTATTTGCTCCAGCTCCGTATTTTGAGTTCAAATCCCAGTTTAATATCACCACCTGGCATTATAAGTTCCTTACAGGAATCTGTATCAGGTCTTAAGTTTGGCGATACATTCCTGCCTCGCTTCCACAACACGGAGATCCTGAAAAGGTCATTGAGGACGGCTCATCCACTTCACTAAACGACTAAAAAAAAAAACATTTTATAGAGTAACCTTTTATTTTTTTCTGTTATTCTTTTAACAGTTCTGGCCTTTTGACCGAGACCATGCTGGGGCACCACCATTAGTGTTGCTTTCAATTTATTTCATTTCCGTAGCCATCTCTGTGATTAGTTTTTGGTGCCTGAGAGTTTGGATATCGATGCCGTTATTTGTGCTTCTTGCTGTGACGTACATACGTCTGGGACTTTCTGCTTTGAAATTCATTTATATAATGGTTTCAAATTTTGGCACAAGACCAGCAAGTTCGGGGGAAGGAGTTAAGTCATTTACATCGACCCCAGTGCTCAACTGGTACTTATTTCATCGACCCCCGAAATGATGAAAATGCAAAGTCGACCTCCATGGAATTTGAACTCAGAACGTGAAGACGGACGAAACGCCGCTAAGTATTTTCCCCGATTCTACCAGCTCGCCGTCTGATGCGAGCTGGTAGAAACGTTAGCACGCCGGGCGAAATTCGTAGCCGTATTTCGTCTGTCGTTGCGTTCCGAGTTCAAATTCCGCCGAGGTCGACTTTGCCTTTCATCCTTTCGGGGTCGATAAATTAAGTACCAGTTACGCACTGGGGTCGATGTAATCGACTTAATCCCTTTGTCTGTCCCCTCTGTGTTTAGCCCCTTGTGGGTAGTAAAGAAATATATATGATACAACGAGGCAGCCTCAAAGCCGTCGCTTAACTAG
>NW_021835912.1:32500-37656 GCF_006345805.1 Octopus sinensis | reverse complement strand
CATAAACATAATATATATATATTTTTTTTCTTTCTCCCACCCAACGGTTATCACGGCAGTAGCCACTGACAGCCGAACGATCAAATGCACACACGTACACAAAAATGTTTTCTACCCCTACGCCAACACACACATATATAGAACAGTATACACACACACACACGTCTCTAAGTAGATTTTTTCTCGCCCCTTATAAAACATCCAATATTCCTTAAATAGTCAGAACTTTATTCTCGGTCACAAAGAACATCTATACACCCTCACCCACATGATTGACCGATGCCTGACCCGTTGAATTCTTCAGCCACCGGTTCTCAACATACACTGATAAACAGTTCGCCATGGGCTCTTAGGAGCTTAGTTCGATTTGTTTTTGCTCCGCCTCTGTTCTGTTTTTGTTTTTCCAACGGATTTTTTCTTTTTTCTTCCTGAAGAGAAAGACACAATATGGTCCCATTATTCAATCGGATTTTGGTAATTTGTGCCTTCGAAACACGTGTAGAATGAAATAAAAACGATTCTGTTCAATCTGCGTTCAGCTCCATTTCTTCAATTCACCAATAATGTTTTATATATATATATATATATATATATATATATATATAAATATATATATATTATATATAATTATATAGAAATATATATATACATATATATAGAAATATATATATATATATATATATATATATATATACATATATATAGAAATATATATATATATATAATATACATATATATAGAAATATATATACATATAGAAATATATACATATATATATATATATAAATATATATATATAGAAATATATATATATATATATATATAAATAAACATATATATATATGGATATATATAGAAATATGTATATATAGAAATATATATATATATATATTTCTATATGTATATATATATATATATATCGCCTTCTCAATCTCTCTAAATATATAGTCGCATAAATATATATCTTCTTATCTTCTCTCGAATATATTTAGATAGATAAATAAATAGACAGATCATCCAACATGTCCAGAGCCTGGAGACAAGACGAACTGGCATTATTCATACGAGCCTGGAAATGCGCTGACGGAGATAGCCCTAGCGATGTGATTGCGGCTGCGCTGAAGAACAACGGCTACAAGAGCACAGCGGCTCAGATGGAGCGAAAGACACGGGAATTCGTGCGCTCCTATGCGCTTGTACAGTCGCACATTGGCGCACTTGATGCCATCTTTGAGAACGAGCGGGGCAAAGATGGCAAGAATGGAGATGATGAAAGCAGTCACCCCCACCTGGTGGACGCCCGGGAGGAAGTTTTGAGTGAGAAACCTGCCCGGGAAGTGAACCCAGGTGCAAGTTCTCCAACCGGCAGCAAGGGCCATGGAGACGGAGAACCCAGGGAAGAAGTAGAGGGAGGAAGAAGAACTAAAAGAAGGACTGAAAGAGCTAAAGGAAAAGCTCAAGCAGGACCAAAGGGTGAAACAACCAGGAATGGAAGTGGAACCGCAAAGGATGGAAACAAGCAGTGCACACGGGTGTGTAGGTTCTACCTGAGAGGTTCCTGCTGGCATGGAAAGGAAGGTGCAGGCTGCTGCTTCGCACATCGGGGACCCTGCCGCAGAGACACGAGGCAGATGGACAAGCCATCAACACAAGGAAAAGGGAAGGACCACGCACCACCTGCCCCAAAGCGGAGGTACGCAGATGTTGTGCGTGCCACAAACCGCAAACATGATGTCGTTGAAAGGGCAGCTGCTGAGCAGCAATCTTTTTTGTGCATGGCACAAAAGATTGTACAGCAGCTGACCTGGCTTCATCAAACCCAAGCCCGCAGGTGGGACTACCCACTATATACAAGACCACCACAGCAAACAGACCCAGGATGGACACCGCCGGCAACAACATACACCTCACCTCGATGCTCCTACTGAACATCAGAGGGCTGCAAACACTCAGTAACAGGACAAAGATCCCGTTCTTGAGAAACTTTGTTGCATGCACCTGAAACCGGGCATAGCAGATGCGGAGTTACACATACCACATTATGTTGTACTACGGACCGACAGAAAAGAAAGGAGTCATGGAGGAGTAGCTATGTATATCCATGAGGACCTCACACCCCAGGTCCTCTTGTCATACTCGGTGTGTGACACACTAATTGTACATATAAGGCAACTTGATGTAGTTGTGTGTGCTACATATCGCCCTCCAGATGCCCCAAGCCATGTGGGCAAGTTTGAAGACTGCCTTATGAAAATAGAAGAAGTTCTAACCACATTAGAACAACACATAAGTGTACTTCTCATGGGAGACTTCAATCTACCCAATGTCAGATGGCCCGAGGGCCTTTCTCTCCCAGGAATGACAAGATGTGAACGCGGACAGGCGAGGTCCCTCCTGAACCTCATCAACACCCTGTACATGGAGCAAGTAATACTCCAACCAACCAGGGCAGGTAACACACTGGATCTCTGCTTCACAAATGACATGGATCTCATCCATAATGTGAAAGTGACACCGACACTACTCTCGGATCACAACATGGTAGAGCTGACCATGTATGGGCCAAAAGAGAGCACGGACATGCAGCCTACAAGAAACCCTCAGTATCTTTCCAGCTTGAACTACCATAAGGCAAACTGGAAACAAATTGAGAAAGAGATCCTCAAACAAGACTGGCCTAAATGTCTCTCCTCGCCAGACATCGACATGAAACTTCAACAATTCATGTCTGTAACGCAAGCCATATGCTACAAATGTGTCCCAGAGAGAAAGGCCACTGTACACAAGAACAAAATCCCCAGAGAGAGGAAAATCTTAATGAGACGGCGTACAAAAATTTCAAATCGCCTAAACAAACAGATTGAAAGCAGTGAAAAGTCCCGCCTGAAAATAAAACTGTTGGAAATTGAAAAATGTCTGCAACTCTCCCATGAAAAGGAAAGAGCAGACAAAGAAGCCTGGGCTATAGACAAAACAAAATCTAACGCCAGAGCTTTCTACAGGTATGCCAAAGAAACAGCTACAGTGCACTGTAGGATAGGGCCACTCCTTGAAGAGGATGGCACACTCACAGGAAAACCAATGAGGGTAAGTGCAATACTGAATGAGCAATTCAAGAGTGTTTTCACTCCACCCCTCGGGCATTTCCAAATCACCAATCCAACTGACTTCTTTACCACTGCAGATATAAAATCAGAGGCGGCGACGATAAATTACATCGATATAAAGGAAGACGATGTAATAAAGGCCATAGATGAAATGAAAACAGAATCAGCTATTGGGCCCGATGGATTCCCGGCAATCCTCCTAAAAGTATGTAACAGAGTCCTAGCAAGACCACTGCAGATCCTCTTTCAGAGCTTCCTTGCAGCTGGCAAACTTCCAAAAAAACTGAAGGAAGGTAAAATATGCCCTATTCATAAAGGTGGTAGCAGAGCAAAGGCCAAGAACTACAGACCTATCTCTCTCACCTCACACATAAGCAAGGTCATGGAACGAATAGTCAGAAGGAAACTAATCACCTTCCTTGAAGAAAATGACTCGCTGCCTGACACCCAACATGGTTTCCGACCAGGAAGAAGCTGTTTAACTCAGCTCCTACAACACTATGACTGGGTGCTGAAACAACTGCTCAACCACTCAAATGTGGAAGTCATATATCTCGACTTTGCAAAGGCCTTTGATAAAGTCGATCATGGAATGATATGTCACAAACTGCGTGATCTCAATACAGTTGGAAAATTGGGAGAATGGCTTCATGACTTTCTGAAGAATAGAAGTCAGGTGGTAGCAGCCAATGGGGCCACTTCCATTAACACACAAATAGTGAGCGGTGTTCCGCAGGGCACTGTTTTGGGACCACTACTGTTCATAATGGCCCTCTCAGACATGCCCTCAGCCACGCAGAGAGCCATGATCACAAGTTATGTAGATGATACAAAAGTTTCACAGGCAATACAGAACCCTGAAGACACTAAACGCCTGCAATGTGAGCTGGACGAAATATACAAGTGGGCTGAAAAGAATAGCATGCAGTTCAATGCTGAAAAGTTTCAAGCTTTATACTATCAGCATGCAAAACTAAATGCAATACCCAGTGAATACACTGGACCCGGAGGAATAGCAATCCCAGGGGCACAATCAGTGCGTGACCTGGGTATTTACATGAGTGATGACGCAACCTTTCGTGTTCATGTTGCTAAATTGGCAATGAAATGTAGACGACTGGCCGGATGGATTCTCAGAACCTTTAGAACAAGAGAACAAGAAACCATGATAGTCCTCTGGAGGACACTTTTCCTAAGCCACTTTGACTATTGCTCTCAGTTATGGTCACCATCCAGTGTCAAGTTGATCACAGAGCTCGAGGCGATCCAGCGTAGCTACACGAAGAAGATAGCCTCTATGCAGAATGTAAGCTACTGGGAAAGACTCAAGAGATTAAAACTATGTTCCTTGGAGCGTAGGCGGGAAAGATATGCCATAATATACATCTGGAAGATCCTGGAGGGACGTGTCCCAAACTTTGGCATCGAGAGTTACACAAATGCCAGAACTGGGCGCCACTACGTGGTGCCTAGGACTCCAAATTTGCCATCAAGATGTAGGACAAGATACTGTGATAGCCTGGGCTTCCGTGGCCCACAGCTCTTCAATATCCTCCCGAAGAACCTGAGAGACCTGCATGGGGTGGATGCAGATGTCTTTAAAATGGAACTGGATCTCTTCCTGTCAGGTGTCCCAGATGAACCAACTTCATGGCAGGAGGTGCAGATGAGGGCAGCTGCATCGAACTCTCTCATGCACCAAATGGCAGTTGCTAAAAAACTTTCATGAAGTAAAAACAAGTAGCAACACCAAATGGCGGTGCCCCAGCATGGCCACAGCTCATGAGCTGAAACTAGAACCAATCAATCAATCAATCAATCATATATATAAATAAATAAACATATATATATATAGATATATATAGAAATATATATATATATAAATAAATAAACATATATATATATATATATATATATAATATATATATATATAAATAAATAAACATATAATATATAGATATATATAGAAATATATATATATATATAATAAACATATATATATATATATATATATATATACGCGAGAAAGAAGCAACAAGAATGGATAGG
>NW_021835912.1:17500-27500 GCF_006345805.1 Octopus sinensis | reverse complement strand
ATATAAACCAACTTAGAAAAGGATGTATGGAAGAAACAGTCATGAGAGATGAAATCTCCATGGGAGTATTGTACAACACTCAAACAAACTGAAACTACATGCTCAAGTTCTAGAAAAAAGAAAAAAATAGAAATACTGGAATTAAACCTTGAGTGTAAGAGATATAAAAACTCTGGACGGAGTTTAATTCTCAAAAAGGGGAGAGGTTATGGGAAGCTAATTCCCCAAAAAGGGGAGGTGTTGAGGAAGGATCCTGACCACCCACATGTGACCATAAGTGACTGAGACCCATTTCAATAAAATAAAGAAACAGTGTGAACTGTCAGTAGTTGACAGCATTGATCATTCGTATTGGATTACTGTGTTAGTTTAATATTGTACCTACATTTGGTGTAGTATGGAATATGTTCTGCGTGAACATATTAATTCTGTGAAAGGCTGTTCTAGATAACTATATTTATTTGGGTAATACTATTCCTACACCCTTGTGCATACCCCAGCATCATCATAACATTATTAGCAATGAGATATTCAAATCCATGACATAACAAGGGAACATGCCTATATTCAAGGACAACTATGATTTTACTTAGCTTGATGCATCTTCTCAAGCACAGCAAACCACCAGGAATCTTGGTCCCCTGTCATCCCCACTGTGAAGCCCAACATCTGAAGATTCTTTCTCATCACTTCGTCCCACATCTTCATATATTCCCTCTTCCATATATTCCCTCTATAATTAGAGACTGGCACTTCTTGATGCAACTATCTTCATTAGATGGTCATACCAGTGCAATCTTCTCTCTTGCACACTATATCTGATACCTTGTATACCCAGTTTTTCTCTCAAATCACTTACACTCTGTCATATGTACACACTGACATTACCCATCTAGCAGAACATGCTGGCTTCATTTGTCACTGGTGCCAAGCTGTATTGGCCTTTGCCTTTCATTTGGATAACATCATAGTGTGGAGAGGGTAAGCTTGTATGCATGTAGTATAGCTGTTCATACACAGGCATCTTACAATCTGCCTTTCACTCTGAGGGAGAGGCCCTTTATTACTAACAGAGGCAGTAGCTCTCTGAACGTTGCCCTTTCCATTAACTATATATCAGCTGTGCTAATTCTGCCCATAAGAAAGGAGCAAATAATTCAATGTGCTTATAGGTCATAACACCCAAGCAACGCCAGGATGCATTGCTAGTATATATATATCACCACTATTTTATTATCTCCCCTTCTTCCTAGCTCTCCTGTGTGACCCTCTATTCGGTATTCACCATGATAGATCACTAGCCACTACACATACTTTATTCTTTCTTTGTTTCTTACTGTGTTCCTTTCTGTGGAAGAGTATAGGCTTGAAATGTTAAAGACATTTTTACTTCCTGAGCGTTAAACTAATACATCTGTTTGTTGTCTACACCACCTGTCTTCGTCTTTTGTTTGAATTCTCCCCCTGTATATATATATATATATATATGTATATCTATATATATATATATATATATATATATATAATAGTGTAAAGACCCCATTGCTCATAATGACCATGGGTTGCACCTAGAAAGTTCCCCTCCAAAGCATAAGTCCAGGCAAGATTGTTTATAGAAGATCAGCAGTCGCCCTTGCATACCACCCTCCTCTCTCCAAACCACCAATATTATCCAAGGGAAAGGCAAAAGCCAATAGAACTCGGGACCTGTGACATTGCAACTCATTTCTACAGATGAGTCAACTGGAACAATGTGAAATAAAGTGTCTTGCTGAAGAACACAACACACAGCCTGGTCTGGGAATCAAATTCACTACCTCATTCTTGTGAGCTCAATGCTCTAACCACTGAGTCATGTGCCTTATATACATTATATATATTTATTTATTTATTTCTGTGTGAGTTAGAGTTTGAGAAAAAATCTAAGGGTATACTACCTATCCAATATACTGCTGGTAGTTTACCCAATTATTCATAGTCAAGTCCTAGTTATTGCATGGCAATCTTGCAATTGAGTATTATATCTGGGCGGAGGTAAAAGAGTGATTTATATGATTTATATGGCAAATAAGAAAACGGAGAGGATATAAAATCGACAGACATTAGCCAGTAAACATGTAAATATGTCTATTTATTCAATAGTAAAAGATGAATACACACACATGTATGAGTTATACAGATTAGCAAGTGGAAAAAGCTGGTAACTGCATAGACAAGAGTGTGAAAACATATAAATATATAGAAACACATGAGCAAAAATATAAATGGGTGTGGAGGTACCTCCACACCCATTTGTATTTTGCCACTTGCTAATCTGTATAACTCATACATGTGTGTGTATTCATCTTTTACTATTGAATAAATAGACATACTTACAAGTTTACTGGCTAATATCTGTCAATTTTATATCCTCTCCGTTTTCTTATTTGTTATATATATATATGTGTGTGTGTGTATACGAGGAATTTTTAAGAAATTAATTTATTTTACAAAAACAACATATATACGTGAGCTTATTTCTCAACATAGTTGCTATTCAGGTCAATGCACTCCTCAAGTCGATGTTTCCAGGTTCGAAGACCGTCTTTGAAGAATTCTGGAGGATGTTTTTGGAGCCAAGTAGTGGCACGCACTTCCCATTGAAATTCTCGAAGGACATCTTGCGAAATCCTCGAAGAATGCGCTGGTGCATTGTCATGATGAAACAGGACCCCACCATGAATTTTCCCTTTCCGTTTTTTAATCAAAGCATCCTTTAGCTTCCTTAAAACCTTAGCATACTAAACTCCTGTTACTGTTCTTTGATTTTCAAGGTAATCTATCAGTATCACACCCTCTGAATCCCAGAAAACCATGGCCATCACTTTTTGAGCCGACTTTTGAGATTTGAACTTGATGGGTCCTGAAGATCCACGTGGGAGCCATTGCTTTGACTGTTTTTTGGACTCAGGATCATACTGGTGAATCCAAGTTTCCTCTCCGGTGATAATTTTCACCAGAAATTGCTCTTCATCTGCTTCGATTTTGTTCAATAATGTTAAGGAGAGATCACTTAGAAGATTCTGCTGATAAGGCCGCAATGCTTTTGGGATCCATCATGCTGAAAGCTTGCTCAGTCCCAAATTATCATGAAGAATTGAATTTGCCAACCCATAGGAAATCTCTAGGGACATAGCTATCTGATTGACAGTTATTCGCCAATCTTCTTCAATTAAATTTCGAGCAGCCTCGATGTTTTCGTCATTTTTTGAGGTTCCTGGTCTTCCCGAGTGTTCAAAGTCTTCAAAGTCGTCTCTTCCTTCTTTGAATCGCTGAATCCACTTGTAGACTGTAGTCTTTTTTGGAGCACGAGTTCCATAAACTTTTTCCAAAGCCTCAATGATCTGTGTTCCTTTCCATTTGAGTTTTACCAAAAATTTGATATTCGACCTTATCTCAAAATACCTGTTTTCCATGGTTGAAAAAGTAGCTTCTCTTTTAGAGGGTCTGAACAATACAGAGGCTTGTATGAAACTGATTGCAGGTAACTAAAAGCCAGGTAAACACCAAGTGATGTGTTCTGACATGTTTTAACTTGTTTAAATTTGATAATTTTACTGCTATTAAAAAATTCCACGAACTTTTTGATCCACCCTCGTATATATATATATATGTAAGAAAGAGAAGAGGTATAAGACGAAAAAATTTAATCCTCCTGTTGACATCCATAGTGATGATTGTTTCACAGCTTTTATCATATAAAAACAATTTATTTTATTGCATAATGAATAAATAAATAATTATTTGAATGCCTGTAACTAACAACCAACTAACTGTTCAATTAACACATTAAAAAAAAACCTATGAGTAGTTGGTGAAATAAAGAAGGGGTTTTGAACCAATTTATATGTTTATTTTAATTTCTATAGGTATAATGACCCGCCTTAATTTTCAAAGATGCAGTTTCCATAGCTCAAATTGGGTACCATAGGAAGTACAGTTTAATGTGATTATTAGGGAAGGGACAGTCAAGAATTTTCAGAATTAAAGGACTAGTAATATGCTGCATTGCAGAATTGTCCAACCCATACTAGTAAGGAAAAAAAAAGTGATGACAATAGTGGTGATGTTGGCAGCAGCACTGGTAGTGATAATAGTAGCATGATAAACTGTTAACATGCAGTACTGTACAAATCCACATCTGGAAAAATCAGATATTGTTTTAGAGTATATTCTCCTAAAAATTGGCAAATGATCACAAACCAGTAGATACAAAACTTTTTGGTCGCCAATTTCTTGGTTATTTATGACTACTCTCCCCATCTCTTGTCATGGCATTTAATAATTCTTTATTGTTTGTTTAGTATCAAATGCCTCATTTTATATATTTTCTTTCATTTTAGAATATTTATCACTTCATAAGAGAATGAAGGAAAACTACTGTAAAATTAGCTTTTAGTTTTTTACTGGATTGGTGTGAAGAAAGAGACTGTACATAAAGCTTTTGCTGGTTCTCCAAGACTGGTGAGATCTACACAGTTAATATTCCTATTTAACAGTTGCAAGTTGACAATTGAAAAAAAAAACAAGCAGAGAGGAAGTTTCAGATAGCCAACATACTGGGGTGGTGAGACACAGTATAATGGCTAATGTAGACTTATGTAGGGGATAACAAGAAGAGGATGGTGGTGGCATGAGATGAGCCAGTGGCAAACAGAAAGAAGAGGCAGAGAGAAAAGACAACACATTTATCAATGAGAGAGTGGAGTGTGTTGGTATGGAGCTTCATTCCAATCACTCAGGTAGCCTTTCTATGAATGCAATCTATGTAGCAATGCACTGTTCCAGTTGCGGGAGTGGTATTTAATTGTGAGGATCACCTGATTAGTAGTTGATGGGGGCTCAACCTGAAGAAAGAGGCCAGACTTTGTGTTGCAGTTTTGTTAAATCTGAGGACACATTTTTCAAGTGTGATCCTCTCTGGTGGTGGAGTTAAGAATTTGTAGCAGCCTAGATGATTCTGATTGCATATTGTTCAAGTTCAAGGGTAGGAGAAATAATGTTGTCATAAGTGGAGTGGTTGTGAGACAAGATTGGTATGATTTCATTGGAATATGCTTTTGAGTCAGAGTAGATTTAGTGCAATGATATATGTAGATTACATTTAGGTGTAGAAAGTTAGGGAAAATGACAGGTAATGTCATCTGTGTAAGAGTGGGTATTGCTGGAGGCTGATAACAATTAAAATCACAATATTTTTTAATGATATTAGAGTAAAAAAACATTTAAGTATAGCAAACCTAAAAGGCCTGGTGTAGCATGTCCTTGAACTAGATGCTGTGGTTCATCTCGTTTGCCAGGTTCACCTCGCCATCCAACTAGAAGTAACATTGGAATACTGTAGACACTAATTGAAGCTAGTGACATCAAAGGGTTTACTATATTTCCAAGACCAGAATTCTAGACATGAAATAAAAACAATAATATCAATGTAAAAATTCAATATTATTCACATTTTTTTAAAGTCTTACTATAATTTTCGTTCTCATTTTATATCTATATTTCAATAATGGTTGATAATAAAATGTTAGATGTAGTGTTAGATATCATAAGCACCAACTTGAGACAGAAAAAGGAAAACAGGCCACAGTACTTGAGCCTGATTCCAGTTGTTTGTTGGGTGACCATGATACTGATTACAACAACACTTCTTACATTTTTCAAGCTTTGTACTATATGTATTTTTTCTGCTGTTTATTTTATTTCTACACAGTACCTTAATTGTTTCACAGGTAATTGCCAGCCACTTAGTGTCAGTAGGAGAGGCTGGTCATCTCTGAGTGATTCATTCTATTATTGTATTATATCTTCACACAAAGTATATCAAGTGTTTTCCCACCTGGAAAGGCAGTTGCAGTCAAAAAGCTGACATTTGTGAGCATGATGTAAACTAAAAGAAGTTGAATATCAGTTCATTTTAATTCATATACTTTGTGCATGTAACACTTAACATCCTAGGATTGCTACCCTGAAACCATATTAACTGAACAATTTTTAAAAATATATATATAAATGTATATATATATATATATATATATACACACACACACACACAGGCATGACTGAAGTAAATAAATACAGTTATAATAGTTAAAATTCATTTAAATCTGAAATTATACATTCAAATTATTTATTAATTGTTCTAATGTGAATATTTGATATTTAGTAGACATGCCCTTTGCATTGAAAAATGCAAGGACCCTATTAGGCATATTTAATGATCGGCTGATGAATATTCTCTCGAAGAATTTCTTGCCAAGTTTCATCCACTAATCTCAAAAGATCTGGCTTTCAAGATGCTTTCTTATTCTTTTTATGAAATGTCTTGTCCATTATGCCCCAGATGTGTTCAATAGGGTTCATATCTGGTGACTGGCTTGGCTATGGAAGCTTTTTAATGCCAGGAGCCCCATCTTCCATAAATAGTCTTCTTTAATCATATCACCACTGGAAAAGATTGAAAGGAATCCTTTCTACAATATGGACACATATCTATCTGAGTTTATGTTTCCCTCTCACTCCATCAGCTCTGATTGACTATTGCTCCAAATTGCTTTCCAGACCATCACAGAATAGCTGCCATGTTTCATTGTTGGCTGCAATTTTTTTACATCAAACTCTTGATCACAGCCTCCAGACCCACGTTCAGCCACTGTTAGAAAATACTGCAAATCTGGACTCATTGGAGAATATGACAGTGTCCCAAAATGCTAGTGACCTCTCCACTATTTCACTGGCCCAATCTTTTCTCCATTTGATATTGGCTGGTCAAAGAAGTGGCTTCCTTCTTGCTGCTATGCTATAGTAACCAAGTTTGTGGAGATACCTGACATTTCTTCTGGGACTAACATCTATGTGCTCTGCTATGTCAGAGGCTTTGCAATGAGGATTATCCTCTACACTTCTCTTAACAAAGAGAAGGGTCGTGTCAGAGAGCCCTGGTCAACCTGAGCAAGGTGATGTGGACTCCTTCCCGTCTCTGGTGAATTGCACTATCACTCTAGAAAGCGGGATCCCAAGGTTTTCTGCAATTTTATGCTACGTCCACCTTCAAGTTGACCAACAATATGGCCTCTTTGATATTCAGACAGTTCCAAGGCTTCTTTTGTACATGGCATGATTAAACCATATAGAACCTAAAACATAAAAGTGCCAATTAATGAAAAATATAAAACACTGCAACTTAGAATAAACATAAAACAATGTTTTATGGAGTGTCCATTTACTTCTGTCATGTGTGTGAGTGTGTGTATAGAGTTGGCATGAAAGTAATTTCGGTTTTTTAGTGTGAAAGTCGTTTTTTTTTCATACAAAGAATGAACTTTAATCAATTGTATATTTTCCATTTTGTTTGATGACCTTTTGCCATCTTTCTAGCAACTTCATGATTCTGCACTCAAAACTTCTAGTCTTTATCAGCCAAAGACTGAAGCAAGTGCAATTTCAGGTCATCATCATTATTGAAAGTTTTACCATTCAAAGAATTTTGCAAACTTCGAAATCTGATGTGCAACGTCAGGACTATATGGTGGATGTGACATCACTTCCCAACCAAGCTCCAATAATTTTTCACGAGTTAATAAAGACATGTGTGGTCTAATGCTGTCATGGTGAAACACAATTCCTTTATGATTTGCAATTCTGGCTGTTTTTCTTTCATTGCTTCCTCCAGTTTCATTAGTTGGTGACAGTAAACATCTGAATTGGTTGGTTGGTTCTTTGGAAGCAGCTCAAAATACACAACACCTTTGTAATCCCACCAAATTGACAGTATTCTTTTATTCTTTTACTTGTTTCAGTCATTTGACTGTGGCCATGCTGGAGCACTGCCTTTTAGTCAAACAAATCAACCCCAGGACTTATTCTTTGTAAGCCTATCGGTCACTTTTGCCAAATTGCTAAGTTACGGGGACGTAAACACACCAGTATTGGTTGTCAAGCAATGGTGGGAGGACAAACACAGACACACAAATATATACACACACACATATACATACATACATATATATATGACGGGCTTCTTTCAGTTTCTGTCTACCAAATCCACTCACAAGGCTTTGGTCGGCCTGAGGCTATAGTAGAAGACACTTGCCCAAGGTGCCACACAGTGGGACTGAACCCAGAACCATATAGTTGGTAAGAAAGCTACTTACCACACAGCCACTCATGACGTTTTTTTGATGCAATTCAGCTTTCAGTGTGGTTTGTGCTGGTTGGTTCATTACGCTTGGACCATAATCAATTTTGATTGATACTATTATACACAGTCCATTTTTCATCACCAGTGATAATTCATTTCAAAAAAAGGTTGATTTCATTGTGTTTGAGAGGCATATCGCAAATATTGATTCACTGTGTTAAGGGAACCTCTTTCAATTTATGTGGAACCCAAATATTGAGGTTTTTAACAAGTCCAAGGCATTTTAAGTGATTTTCAATTGTTGTGTGTGATACATTTAACCTCTCTGCAATCTCTTGCACAGTTATATGACAATCAGATTAACTTCAGTAGGTTGACCATTTTTGAGCGAAAAATCTCCAGAACAGAATTTTTAAAACCATTCCTGACATGTGCATTCTCTTAAGCAATCAACACCATAAACTTCACATATCTTTTTGTGAGCCTCAGTAGCTTTCTTGCCTTTATGGAAAGCAAAATGTGGTGAAAATGTTTGTTTTTGCACTCCATGTTAAAATTGACACTGAACTAACAGCTGTAAACAAAATTATGCACAATTTATTTCTATAGTCAGCTAAAAGTAATGGCTATCAAATGTCAAAAGTCATTAAAAAAAAATCGCAACTCTATCTATTTGCAAAAAATAAAATTACTTTCTTGCTAACCCAATATATATATATGAACATATATATTTTAAGCACATATATAAACAGTATGCCTGAAGAGCATGAACTATCTTTTCTTCTCAAATCAAATCTTGATACTTGTATAAAAATATTTCCACAGCTCCATTTTATTTCTTTATTCTGACATACACTGGTTTCATATTTGTGACAGAACTTTAATTTGGACTGCTTTTTGTCTCATCCACTCCCACACATTAAATCTATTTTATAATCAAAGCAACAAACATTGTGCTGTTTCTTTTAACAAGACAAAATTGCCTTATATTATCGTATAACTTTGGAGAATTTTCTTCAGTAAAGAATTTTCAAATATTTTGTGTCACATACTCTTTTAGCAAGAAATTCACCTCCTACAAGATACATTGTTGAATGTCCTTTCTTAGGAAAAATAAAATAAACACAATAGGTGAGAATTTTTAACAGAATCTTTTTCAATGAATTTTTAAGATTTTAACCATTTCCATGAACTGCCTTTTGTTACATTAAATTTTCTTTTTTCTTTCATTTTAATTATCTTTTTCCCTCTCTCTCTTTTGGTGAGGCACTGAGCAGCTATACGCACACATACACACACGGCAGTAACTTCCACCTACCGAATTCAATCACAAAGCTCCGGTCGGCTCGGGGCTATAGTGGAAGAAACCTACCCAAAGTGCCACGCAGTGGGACTTTTTGTTTCTTATTAATCATTTTTGTAAAAAAGACAGACGAACAGAAAATTAATGTTTATTTACAACCTTGTATGTTTCTTTAATTTCATTTCCAATTCAAAATGTTTAATTAAAATTTTTTCATTTTAGTCTATTTTAATTCATATACTTTGTGTGCATGACACAACATATTTATTGTATTTATATGTGTATATCATAGGATCACTGCCCTCAAACCAAATTAACAGAAAAGTTATTCGTTTATTCTTTTACTTGTTTCAGTTATCTGACTGCAGCCATACTGGAACACTGCCTTTAGTCGAACAAATCAGCCCCAGGACTTATTCTTTGTAAGCCTAGTACTTATTCTATTGGTCTCTTTTGCAGAACTACTAAGTTACAGGGATATAAACACACTAACACCGGTTGTCACACAAGTATATACA
>NW_021835912.1:0-12500 GCF_006345805.1 Octopus sinensis | reverse complement strand
GCTCACCCTTTAATGTCTGGTACTGGGTGGCTTAGCTGAGTCTATAGTTGGGGACTTTCAGCGGGTCATCCCAACCTTAAAGCTCCTTGGGCTTGAGATCAACCCATACAAGTCAGAGGTGAGAAATATGAGTTATGGTGAGGCTGAATTCTAGGATATTGTATTATATCAGAGTGGCTCAGTGCCTCAGTCACCACATGTGTGAACCACATAAATGCCATCATGGAGATGTAGTCAATGAATTCAGCCTGCATTTGTTATCCTGCACCCATAGTGCGGGCAGGCTTTCCTGACATGTCACTCTGAATTCCATCATCAGAAAGGGCCTTGTTACAGTTGGTTTTCTGTCACAATTGGAACCAATAGGTCTTGATCATGGGGATGGTAAGTGTCCTGACAGAATGACTGACTTCCCATATGTAGGAAGTAAATCCCTAATTTGGGATATAATGTGCTGCAACATGTTCTCCATCTGAAATCTTGCTGCACTAGCTGCAGACTTGGGCATTGCTGCCTGTAATGTAGAGGATAGGAAGTTAAACAAATACCAGAGCCTGACTGGCCACTATCTGTTTGTACTTGTTGCTGTTGAAGCCTTAAGTGCTTTCGGACCCTGCACTGGTGATTTCCTCTGCAAAATTGGGATGATAGTGATCTATCCAAGAAATGAGCATTGTGAGGTGGGTGGCTGTTGTAGTGAGTGCTGCTGGCCATTCTCAGTAACAACACCTTTGTGAGGCACAACTAAACACACTATTTGGACTGGGGTGTACAACTTGTTACTTCCGCCTAACATCTTTTGTTGCTTAATTACCTTTTTTTATTTTTTGTTTGTTTCTTTCTTGAAATAATACTGGGATTTTTTTCTTGATGATATGACCTTTTATACTTAGATTTTTTTCTTTCTTTTCTTCTTGTAAAAATATGTTACTAAATAAAAATTTCAATATTTCAAGAAAATCAGAAAATATTAACACCATAAATATGAATTAGTTACAAATTAATGAAAATAGAGAATTTTTTTTCTCATTGCAAAGAAACAACCAAAATGGAACATCTTGCTACATTGGACAGTAGTACAACATCCAAAGCCTTATACAATAGCTAATTTCAGAAAAGGAAATATTTATCTTATCATTAAAGTACCTGACAAACAATAGATACATGGTTTGAGTCCTGTCAATGGTCCTGTTTCTCTCTTCCTCTTAGTAGAACAGGCTATCCTGGTCACACTAAGTAGCCGATAAATTGTCTGTGAAACAAGTGAGAATTCTTCTTCACACATTCTCGTCATAATCATTGTTGTTGTCATCTAATGTCCATGCTCCACGCTGGCATGAGTTGAATGGTTTGACAGAATCCAATAGATCCAATGACTGCACTGTGCTCTAGTGTCTACTTTGGCATGACTTTTATGGTTAGATATTCTTCCTAATGCCAATCTCTTTACAGCATGCACTGGGTGTATTTTTCATGGCACCAGCTATGGTATAGTAAGGTAGCTATGCAGTTTACAACACTACAAATTTCAAGAGGAAGGCAGCTTTATGCTAGATGAGTGGTTTAAGTATGAGTGAACATGACATAGCAGGTTTCTTGCAGTAGAGGAGCTACATGGCTTTTCGCACTTAAGAAGCAAAGGTGGGAGTGGTTTGGTGGAGCTGGAAAGAGATAAAATAGTGGTGGTGAGGTGTCCAGGTGCTCCTCAAGATACAAGGAGGGTAGAAATGAATGAGGACAGAAGAACTAGACGTATGGGTGAGTTTGACTTGCAAGAGTATATGGGAGAGTGAGAAATTGAGAAAATGGTGAGGGGAAGGCAAGAACTATGAATATTGGGTAAAATTGAAGGGTAGATGTTATGAATGATGGATAAGGGAGGAGGGGGATGACTGATGATGAATTTGTTGGGAGAAGTAAAGGGCTACAGATGATACAGTACAGTAGTAAATAAGAGAAGGCTGAGAGAGAGAGAGATAACATGAGGTTGGGAAGATTGTAGAAGTGTTAGAGAGAAAGAGAGTCAGGCATAGTGAATGAAGAGTGAGGAAAATATGTTGGAATGAGGAAGATAATTTGTGGGTTCAGTGGAGGCATGTGATCAATGTAAAGTATGGATGGAAAGAACAGTATTAAAAGATGAAAAATGAATAACATGTGAAATGCTTCTGTGTAGTACGAAAAATAATTGGTATGAAGGGATAGCTGTAGTGAGAGAGAGGATGAGTGGTAGTGTTGGTGATTTCAGAGGGAGATTGAGTAAATGGCTAATTTGTGTATATTTATAAAACTACATACATGCACACACACAGTGTTTTCAGTACTCAGTTTCAATGAGGTAAGTGGGTCTTCTTGAGAACCTCATGTCACCAGTCATCCCAGTCTTTTGTCATCTCCTTCTTGAGGGTCAGGATCCTGAAGTTAGCCCTTACCACTTCATCTATTGTCTTCTTGTGCCTCCCTCTTCTGTAAACTCCATCCACATTAAGTGATCAGCACTTCTTTATAAGGCTGCCCTCATCACATATCCAGATCAGCACAGTCTTCTTTCTTATACACTAAATCTGATTCCTCTTTTTCCCAGTTCTTCTCTCAGCACTTTTGTACTAATTCTTTCATTCACACTCACATTACACATCTCTCTAAGGCATCTCTTTCATCTTTGTAGCAGTTTATTATGCTATTGCTAAGCTAGTCATTGGGCATGACTCCTTGTATAACTTGATTAACTATACTGTACCTCACCAGATATTTTGAGCATCTCCGCAACTATTCCTTATGGACCTGCAGCTGCCTCTCTCTTTATGCCCTTAATTGCTAGTCCTTCTATAGTGTCAGCATGAAGTAGCCCCTATTTGTCCTATACATTCTCAACATTCAACAGCCTCTCATAAAAGAACTTCCACACTACTTTCTTGTCTTCTATATCAATGGTGAGTGCATGTTCATTATTCTGAATATATTTGTCACCAATGAGAGCTTGGTTCTCTATTACACACTGTCTCTTGATCCTGAACATCTTGCCTCTGATCCTCATGCTGCAAGATATGTGCAAATCGTTTCACCCTTAGCTAAGCATACTTGCCACCTAGCTGCCCTTCTGGCCATTTGGTAATGCTCCCTACAACACACTTTCTTCCAGATTTTTGAAGTCTTTCTTTTAGTCTTTACTGCTATCAGATGTATCATTCCACCACCATATTTCTTTTGTCTTGGTTTTGCTCCAGCCATGTCTGATGTGTAGCCCTAAACAGGTTATTTCTAAGAAATCCTCAGGTATCTAAATCTTCCTCCCTACAGTTATGTGCATAATTAGAATTTCTCAAAATATGTTCCAAACTGCAGAATCTTTTAGTTTCTAAATTTTCCTTCTCTATGTCATAGTTTATTTTTGTGTCTGCCTGGTTCTGACTTTGAAGTCACTTGTTACTAATGTTGAATAAAGCATTCTTAGTCAGAAAAGGTTTTGGCATTTACAATCACTCCTCTGTCCATTTTCCTAGTTAGAATGTAATCTCTCTGACTTGTGGGTTTACCAGACTGGTAAGTGATGAGGTGGTTGGCTTGCTTCTTGAAGTGTTTTATATTCCATCATAAATTATGACATCTTCAGAGGTTCATCTTTACTGTGATCTGAACAAACAATTCAACAAGGTAACTATATCACATACAAACAGAAAAGAAAACTATTATGGAATTATCTACCAGTCCTAAATCTTATAATTTACTTACTAAATCAATTAACTCAACAAGACAGTTACTTGATCAGTACCATTTAAAATGACTACCATTTTGATGTTCCAGAATTTGTTATTTAGTTGAGTATATCTCTTACAAAAATTTATTCAACTGAATAATAGTCAATAAAAAAACCATTGTGAAACCAGACAATTTGATGGAAATTTTTCAATAATAACAGATGGTAGTAGTGGTAGACTGTATTCAATAATTCTTCTTCTACACTCCCTAATAATTATTAGAGATGCTAACAAAGTACAAATTTTGATAAATCAAATTACTCTGTAGTGTAAGTTTTTAATTTCATTGCACAATATATAGACTATAATGAGTCCCTGACCTATTTGGTTCTATTTTTGTAAAGATTTGTAATATATAAATTGTTAGATATCTACTTGTCACTAGGATCAAAATGAATTTATAAGTCAGTACACGACAATTGTCTGACATTTCCATGAGACTGTGCTTTTGAAGTTGAAGAATAAGTTGCTTGGGTATTTTATAATATATTCATTTGTAAACTCATTTCTATAAGCTCTAGACAATCAAATAATCTCTCACTTAATTGAGCTGTTACATAAACTATCAATTATGCAAGAGCATCCAAAAATGCTGAAATACTTACAAGATAGTTACAGAAGTAAATTTTACTTAGTAAACAACAGGAAACACCAAACAGTGCTACTGCTATGAACAAACAGTTGCTAAAAATAACTACAAAAATCTGGAAATATAATCAGAATTTGCTCTAGGTTTCATGCTGCCTCAAGCTGGAAGACCTGCAACTTTCTTATCAAAATAATTTTCAAAATATGAAAGAAATCCTTTTACTGTTGGATATGAAGATATGATTATCATGGAGACAGTTAGAAAATGTAATGACTACCTTATTGACAAAATATGGATTAACAAGCAATTTCATATGTGATCAATGTTACACATCATTTTCTTACAAAAAGTGACAAAATTATGTGATGGCAGACATGTAAATAATTTTGTTGACTCTCACTCCCATGACTACTATGTATTGGAAATCAAACGAAGCTATTGTAGGCTATAAATGAAGAATTTTACAATCCCAGTATTTCAAGACCTTCACACTTTATGTAACCTAATCCAAATTTTTATTGTTTAGAACCCACATATCTCATTACATTGTAGTAGACCACTTCCAAGATTTGATCTTACAGCACTTCTGTCTGAATTTGGAATTACATTTCATTAATATTACCATATCTGGTAATTTTTATGATAGCTAGTCGATATGACAAATGTCAGCAGACATCAAAAGAACCATTTTCATTACCATGTGAAAATACAAAAAGAACCTTTTTTTGAGATTATATAAACTCATGACTTTTAGCACCAGACTGAGATCATCTTGGTTGCAGCTGGAAAGGTCAGCCGAGGTCTTGTTATATGTCTCTCAAATAGCTTCTTCTCTAGATTAATTTCTTTTAATGCCCATCAAATACTCTCATCTACAAACAATATCATATAAGTGATTGCTCAAACTTCACCTCTTTCTCAGATAGAAATATGCCATCTAGTGTATGTTGCAGTCATCGGATAGCATTATAGGATCCATCAAACTAGTGCTAAATACTTTTCTTCAACTCCAAAAAAAATAAGGCTTACCTACACTGACATCTTCACCATTTTCATTATGATTACAGCAAGGTCAACTAATAAACTAATGTATTTGCCCGTCACATTTACATACATTTAAAAAAACATTTCATCTTTTGCTACTGCAAACTATCAGGCCATTATGTTGGATAATCTTTGTGGCAAATGAATAAATTGTTGAACTATGCAACAATGATTTCTTTATGGTCCTTACATCCTACTAATAACCAGATATTAATGATTTTTCATTGGTGACCTGCAACTTAGATCACTTATAGAGCCAATTAAAATGCCTACATGTGCTCAGTATAAACATTGTTGATGTCTAATCCTTTATAGTGGTGATTTATCAATCCCAACAGCTGAAAAACGTTGCAGCCTGATGCTTTTGCCCTGAAAGACTACACCAGGAAAAAAAGAAAAAAAAGAGAGAAGTTTAGTTGGGCAGTTACAGAGTGGTAGCAAGTGTCTGGTTTGTGAATATAAATTAGACTATATCTTCTAGTTACAATGTTAATTTTGTCCTCAGCAATTGTATTGATATACCTAATGTAAAACCCCACTTCATCTATTTACGTTTTCATAGCTCATAATAATGCTAATAGGTTATCTTACCTGGAGGTAAACCAAACTTGATTTTCCAGTTGCAAGATGGTAGCCTGCTGCTAAAGCTACTGCACTGCCCTCATTGGCTGTAATGATATGTCTATCCTTTGGTGATGTTTCAGCAATATATGCACAAAAGTCTAAAAGAATAAAATAACATATAAAAATATGTGTGTAGGTATGTGTGTGTGAGAGAGAAAGAGAGATTATGTCAATTGCCATAATAATGAGCTAGTGTATGTTGCAGTCATCGGATATATGTGCGAAATATATGTGTTGGCTTACTATATGTGTGAAATATATGTGTGCCGATGGTTTTGTAGTGGAATGGTGAAATTAAATGTTGCTAGTAGTTATATTGGTCACAATATAGTGTCTGATAATATAAATTTTTACAACTCTCAAAGCTTGGTAGCATAAACAATATCAGTAGTTTTTCAATACTCACATTAAATTACATTGTCTTATTCAAATAAGAATCTTTTCATGTTAAACTAAATAACTTTAAGAGTTCATGTTCAGTGTTTAAGTTAATTTAGACTTTTTAAATATTAATCATTAGTGACAGAAGCAGCATTAATACCAAAAGGTAATTTCTATATTCAACTTAGCATGAATGTCTTGTTAGAACACTGAATACTGCATTATTAACCTTGAGAGGTTCTCTCATATAGGTGTTTGGTGCATAAAAGCACACTCATAGATTGTAGCAAATGAGAATAATCTGTCAAGGGTGCTGGAACTTCTATATCGCACGCTTTCATTCTACTGGAAATCATCACTAATAATTAATTTTTAATAAGCCTGCTGGCTATTTGCTGATATTCTGTATATTGTAGCAGTGAGATTTGACTGGCATGCGGTGACCAGATACCTCCAGTAGATTGAAATCACATGATATGGGAGTTCCACCAACCATGAGATGATTCTCGTCTGCTATGGTATATATATATATATGTGTGCTTTTATGCACCAAGTGCCTATATGGCAAGATCTCTCAAGACTAATAATATAGTATTTGGTGTTCTAACAAGACATCCATGTTAAGTTAGATTTAAAGCTTAATTTAAAATATTACTGTTTGGTCAGTTTCAAACCCAATTTATTTAAATCTGGAAAAAAATGTTAATCCAGGTATTGTGTTAATTTGATATTTTCCATGTTATACATCATCAGTAAATGTAATGAGTTCTGAACCCTTTAAACAATCAGTTCACTGACATTACAACAGCATTCTCTGGAATCAACAGACCCTTCGTGTGAAACACCCAATAGTTATTCACTATTCCATCTAAAATAGCTACTGCATTAATTATATTCAAACTTTTACATAGTACATGTAACTGAAACCAAGTATAATCTGAGTTAGTGACATGTGTGTGTGTGTGTGTGCGTGCATGCACTGTTTCCACTTCTCTTTGCATTCATAGATGACTTGATTCTAAGACAAGTCCCACAGGGTAAAAAATACAGAGATCAAGAATCAAGAACATGGTCACTGGACATTGCTTCATGATATTGTAGCATTAGTTGAGACTATGGAAGAACTGCAAGCTCTCAAGTGTACTACAGGGATATAAATTCTTTAGGAGTGTTTATAAAGAGAAAGATGCAGAAGCATACTTCAAAACAACAAAAACAAAAATTTAGAAGATCTCAACTGCTTTTGAGGAAAAGCATGATCAGCATTATCCAGACAAATAAGATATAGACAAGTGAAAAAGGTGTTGCTGACTACCGTACTAGATTTCTTTATGGTAATGAGTAATAAGTATTAAGAATTAATAAGAAAAGAAAATATATTCTTTGACAGAAAATACTAAATCAAATTATAATCTCCAAAAAGAAAATCATTTAAACAGTGTGTGGTGTCTAAAAATATAAGGCAAACACACTCTGTGAGATCATCACCAACCAACATTCAGATCCATTAACCTTCTGTCTACCAATGGATCCAATGGTCCCATTTCAGCTTTTACGGTTGCTTTTACCTACTGTTTATATTATTTGATTTTGTTGATTTCTCGTGACTTATTTTTTCTTGACTATCTCTTATTTGTCAAATGGGAAATTTTCCATATGTTTATAAAAGCTATAAAATTTCACTTTATACATTAATTACCGTTTGGGTCCATTGGACCCTTGAATTAAATTCAGACAATACTCTTGTAATTCTAAACAGAATAAAATCAGCACCAAATATCATTTTCTTAGATATTTATCAAATATAAAATAGATAAAATTGTATTCAATTCATTTGCTGAATTTTAGATAAAATAAGAAAAATTATGAAAATATTGCTGCAAATTTGTGTGTTATTGCATCACCTTCAATCTGCTAGGTTATAGGGTGATGTAATATTTCTATGTGATGACACAATTCTTACAACATATCGTATCAATATATGTGAGAGAGCAATATCTGCCTTTAGTCTGCTATCAAGTTTCATATAGTTCAGTTGGGCTTTCCATTATGCCTAGATATGAAAACTTGAGTGAAGACCAAATATCAAAAAGGTTATTGGAATTAGATGAAGAATGGGAAGAACATAGTAGTGATTCCTTCTATTGCTCTGAAGATGATGGTGAAAGTGATTGTATGCTGGACAGTTTAGGTTCTGTGTCATCAGATGATGAAGATACTCGATAACAATTATCTGCAAGCCACCACATTATGAATGAGCAATATGTTTCTAGAGACAGACAAGAAGTTTAGCATTCTAATCCTCTTATTCAAGCAACAGTAAGAACTTCATCTTGCAATATTGTGTACCAAGAAAGTGGACCATCTTGTTTTGCTAAAAGGTCTTGTGATAGCATTGAAATATGTTTTACTATCTTTATGCGCCAGAATCTTCTTGAAGTAATTCTTGAAGGTCAGGTTGTTTACAAAGATAAATGGAAGGAAATTAATCACTCTGAAGTAAATAAATTTATTAGACTGATTATTCTTAGAAGTGTTTATAAATCTAAACATGAAAATGTCACACAGTTATGAAGTCAAGAAGATGGCCGCCTAATATTCAACAAAATTATGAGCCGGGGAAGATTTCAACAGATTTTACAAGTATTGCATTTTGATGATGCTAGTGGAAAAAGAAAAAGAGAAGTGATGATAAACTGGAGCCATATGAGAAGTATTTGTGGAAATGTGGAATCAGAATTTGCAAGATAGATATGTTCCAAGTTCATACATGACAGCTGATGAACAATTAGTTTCATTCAGAGTGTGCTGCCCATTTCGGGTATATATTCCTTCAAAACCAGGGAAATATGGAATTAAAATTTGGGCAATATGCGACAGTGAAACATCTTATGCCTGAAAAATGCAAATCTATACTGGAAAAAACCCAGTAAAATGGAGAGAGACAAATCAAGGTTCAAGAGTTGTTGAAGACCTAGTAAAAGAACTTGAAAATGCTGGTCGCAATATAACTTGTGATAATTTTTTTACAATTGTAGGATTGGCTCGAAGGCTACTTAGCAAGAAAACTACTTTAGTTGGAACAATTAGAAAGAACAGAGTTGAACTTCCAAGTGCTTTCACAAATGGAAAAGAAAGAGAAATCAACAGCACAATATTTGGATTTCAAAAGGATTTTATGATCCTATCTTATTGTCCCAAGAAAAATTACGTAGTCAGCCTTCAATTGATTCAAAAAGTGCTGAAAAGAAACCTGAAGTTATTACATGTTACAACAAAACAAAAGGAGTAGATACTCAAGATAAGATGGTAAGGACATGCACTTGCAAAAGAATGACTCGAAGATGGCCTATGGTTATATTCTACAACATGATTGACATAAGTGCAGTAAATGCTTTCATTGTTGCTAAACAGCTTCACTTGCAAAGTTTCAAGGATAAAAGAAGACAGTGCCTAATTCAGTTAGGAAAGGAATTTTCTGGAGTTAATGCTAAACAAGAACATCTAGTTCCGCTAACATTTCTCAACCAAACAAGAAAAGAAGATGATCTTCAATCTCATTTGAGATTCCTCAGCCAAAGAAAAAAGGAAGATGTTCTTTGTGTGGCCCTCAAAAAGACAGAAAAACTCATACTACTTATAAGAATTGTAATATCCATGTTTGCCAAGAACATTCCAATGTTGTCTGCATTCACTGCCATAAAGAGCAGTAATTCTGTATTTTTTTATTAAAATTTGTGAGAAATATTAATTCTTTATTTACCTGATAGCATATATAATGTGGGTAAGAAATAGTGGTAGTTTGAATAAAATTTAATTAGAAGTAAAATATTGGGTCTGTTGGACCCAATATTTTACCAAGGGTTAATGAAGTCTTCCAGAGGGCAGATCTAAAGACAAAATGACTACAGTTATTGAACAGGTATTTTTCAACTCCAAAAAGTGATGAAATAATATAATTCAAGATAGCTGCTCATCACACACCCAGCATTTCTCTGAATGTCTCACATTTTTCTAATGTATAAATAAGTTTATTCCTCTTTGACATCTGACTTGTTATTGAAAAGTCTCAATCAATGAAGTTATGTCAGTCACAATACTGTGTATGATAATATAAATTTTTGCAGTTCTTAAAGCTCAGTAGCGTAAACATATCCATACTTTTTCGATACTTGCATTAAATATCATTGCTTTGTTCAAATAAGAATCTTTTCATATTAAACTAAATAACTTTAAGAAACTGGAATATGACTCTTTTGCAATAAAAATGTGACAGTAGATTATTCCTTAAAATGTCATCATATTACTGGAATCCAAGAATTCCAGGAATATATTAATCCTAATAGCTAGTTCTGAAATCTCCAAACGAGATATCAGTATTAACAATACTAGACCGACAATTTTTTTGCCACTATATCATGGCTGTTCCATAAAGAACTATGTTACTACATTTTAACCCCAGGAAAATGTCTTTTCCAGCTGGTTAACGACATACAATCTGTATCCGATATATTGTGGGTAAGGGTGCAAACCACTCCCCACCAGCTGGGCAAGACCAGTAGACCATGGTTTCTGGGTCTTTATCCTTCATCAGTACTGGACACCTACCTGCTAGAGATAGCAGTCACTCACCCCTACACACAATATATAAACATAGAAGCAGCAGACAGTTGCTGATCTCATAGGTTAAAGACTCAGAAACCATGGTTTACTAGTCTTGCCAAGCTGGAGAGGAGTAGTTCACTCCCTTACAATATATAGGACACAGTGTGTGTATTGTTAACTTGCTGGAAAAGACATTTTCCTGGGTTAAAATGTAGTAACATAGTTCTTTATAGAACAGCCAGGTTATAGTGGCAAAACAAAATGTTACCATGTAGTATTGTTACTACTTATATCTCATTTAGAGATGTTTAAAACTAGTTATTTTTTCTCTTTACAACATCAGTGGCTGTCTATCGCATCTCTGTTTATATATTGTGAGTAGGGGTGAATGACAGCTATCTCTAGCAGGCTGGTATCCAGTACCAATGAAGGGTAAAGATCCAGAAACCATGGTCTACTGGTCTTGCCAAACTGGAGGGGAGTGGTTTGCTCCCTTACTTACAATATATCGGACACAGTTTGTGTGTCGTTAACCAGCTTGAAAAGACATTTTTCTGGTGTTAAAATGTAGTAATATAGTTCTTTATAGAACAGCCATATTATAATGGCAAAATACATTGTCCATAATCTTAAGCTTTGTTCACAAGATGACACAAGACCTCTGTATAAGTATTGATGCATTTAGTAATACTTGGTAATCCAAGTTCCAAGATGTTGTCTATAAAATGTTATGTCAACAGAATTTACTACACATAAACAAACAGCTACATACAAAGTAAATATTTATTTTGGACGACATTAATATTTAAGCATAATTCCATACTTACCTTTTAACAAAGAATCAGGAACACCACAGAAGTATTCTATACCTATATTATGCAATGCTTTGTAAAAATCAGCAGGATCTAAAAAATCTCTGACTAATTCTGTCATCATGCCAACTTCTTGGTTGCGTACTTGTTGTTCAGCTACTTGCTACCAAAATACAAAGAAAATTCAAGAGAATTTTACCTATATTTGAAACATTTAAAAGTGAAATGTTTTGATAGAAATATTAATGCCACATTGTTCAGCTTACTCACTCTTATACTTCTTCACCACCCTCTACATACATCACCACCACCAATTTGAATTGACAAAAACCACAAGGGTAGAGAAAATAAGAATCTTCAAATTAGAAAATGAGAATATAGAGAAATCAGTAATAGAAGAGGGAAAAAACTAAGAAAAAACATGATGCAAATGTTTGGGGTTAACTAAAAAAGCTAAAAAGTGAAAATACACTTATTTTACATATATTGATCTCACCAGAACCTTTATTTTATAAGTGCAAGCATTTTTGCAACGATGTGGTTTTGGTTACATTTCCACTGTGTGATATCTTGGGTCAGTATTTTCTACTATAGACCTGAGCTAACCAATGCCTTGTGAGTGAATTTGGTAGGTGGAAACTGTGTGGAAGTCTGTTGTGTATGTGTGTATGTTTGTTTTAGCTCTAC